>NW_010198282.1:40671-71031 GCF_000695765.1 Mesitornis unicolor
ACCACTCACATAGAAAGAGTGCAGCCATGCTGGTGCCCTGTGAGTTAAGAGGAATTCTGCATGAGGGCCAAAGGATCTTGATGTATGTCAGTCCTTTATGAAATATTGTAACTCTCAACACTGCATTTTTGCTTGCTTGTAGACCTCAATGAGCTTCAGACAGGGAAGAAATCCAGTGTGTACTCCCTGTCCTTCTCCAGCCTTTATATGCCACTCTAGAGGTCTTATGAAGCCAAAGCAGTTTTATTCTAGGTAGAGCAGCGGTTCCTCCACAGCTTAAAGGCCAGGACTGTGCTACAGATTTTGCTATGATGCAGTTTTGCACAGATCAGCACGCCGGAGTGTGACCTGACAAACAGTAATGTCGCCAGAAGCCACCTGTGTAAAAAAAACCTCCCAGGGAATCAAGAATTTATATTGTAAGAACTTTTTTTTTGCTGTTACAAGCTGCATCTGCCTTTGAATACTGTGCCAGCATGATACACTGCATTAATTTGTAAGACGTAATACCTGTGCTGACCGAGAACTCTGAGCGTGGGCTTGACCTGACTTGCTAGTCCCTGTGCTCCCAAAGCTACACAACAGAAAATACATGGCAAGAAGAACAAAGAGCCTCTTTAACAGTTTCTTGCTGGAGAAACATTCATGAAGTAGTATTGTGGTCCCCGGTTGCTCTGCAGTTCTGAACAAGCTGTTCAGATCGGTGTATCTGTCCCCATAATTCAGTGTCAAACTGCAAATGTTAGGCAGTCGCTCTTTCCTGCCTGTCTTAACTACATCCCATGGAGTTTACCAGTGTTCTTCTCTACCTTCATGACTACCTTCTTTCTTTGAATCTTTACACGTCTGCAGACCTATCCTAAAAAAATTCAGACCAGAAGATGAATTAGTGGAAGTATTTCCACTACTGTCAACAAATGGGATGATCGCAATGTGATAAAATACCTGATAATTTGAATACAAATTTATCTACCTTTTTTTAATCACAAGTGACTTAAATAGCATCTGTCTAAAATGTTATCTCTAAGAGAAATAGTGCCTGAGCTCTGCTGTGCTTTAGTAAGTATCCAGCTGTCTCTGCAAGTTAAAACATCATCACATGCTTAGTGCACTTGATGATGTGGGCAGGGGCCGGCTGTCAGAATTTGTCTGTAGCCTCTGATTCCAAGCAAAGTTTGCATTTTTGCTGTCTGCAGCTTGTTCCCATCCTCTTTTGTCTGCTTCACAGCTCACGTTCGACCTCTGAGTCAAGGTCACAGGCAGTCTGAAAATCAATTTTCCATGCCTCCATTACGCTTTCCTCAAGCTTCTTTCTTTGCTTATCTCTCTTTATGAAAGAGCTGCCTGAACAGACCTATGTCTGATGCATGTGACAAGTTCACATGTGCAAAATCTTTGCCAAATAGGAAGCCTATAATAAAAGTCTGTAAATAATCTCTTCCCTTAGCTATCATGAGCCTTTCAGCTTATTTATATTGGATAGTCATTTGAATCTTGTCAGTGCTGCATTGTGCTGCTGTTGATTGAAATGGTAATGAATGCAATACAGTCTCTCAAATTCTTCAGTTTTAAAAAAGATATAATTTACGGGCAGTTAGCAGTGTTACAATTGCATCTGGCTCATTGATTGCTAAGCCCAAGCTGGCTGTGCTGCAGGGCATTCAGCCTGGATTGCAGTGAATCCTGTGTCATCTTTCTGTCGCACATCTGTGTTATATTTGCTGATTTGTTAAAGTTAGGGTCAGCAAACAAGACCCTAGCAATCATTAGTAAGTACTAAACTAATCTAAATTTGTTTGCAATTAATTTTCCTGAGCCAACTCGTTTTCCTCTGCTGGGTACAGCTCAGTATCTTGCAAGTCACCGCAGTGCTTTTAGACTCAGAATTCTCTCTCTGTTCTCACATCTAGGCTGTGTCTGCACCTGGTCTCTTCTGTGCATAAACCCCCTTTATACATATGACTAAGGCTCTAATTCATGTTCTGTTCATTTTGCTTCCCAGTTATCAAATGTTCCCTTTCCTCTGGACTTGATTAGCAGTTGTATCCTAGTCTACCTCAATATTGATTCGAGTTTATGATTAGTCAGCAATACCAGCCTGCATTTTTAATTCTTACATCTCCAAAGAAGAAATTTACTGTTTTATCCTGTGGCAATTATTGTGTTTGGAAGTTCGTGCCTAACAGTATGATAACACTAGATGACACTTCCATTTCTGATGGACTGACCAGTACTCACTGTCTCCTTGTACTCCACCATCTGCCTATATCCATCTGTGGTTGTTAGCTTTGCACTGTCATTTCTAGACATAATTTGTACTACTCTTTGCAGTACAGACCCCAAAACTTTGTTTATACAGCACTTAACATGATGGGAGAAGGAGGGTAAAGGCAGACATCTGGGTCTGGAATATGTGGGCATGGCAGCAACAGACGTGATTACATGAGCTTTATTCTTTGATATTGCAAAACTGAAATGGAAATTGAATCTTGCTTGTATATCCTCTATGGTCAACTAACCTTGATGCTGTAGCTTACAAAGTCCTGCTCCTTTTTACCTCTTTAGTGTATTTACAAGGTCAATTGTTGTAATACTGTTTTGTTAGGAAGCAACCATTACACAGACCTATATAAGTTTTTGCTAAGATTCACTGGAATGGAAATCTGCATGAAGCAGTGATGTGACGCACAGAGGAACAAGCCTAATTTTTCTTCTGGAACAATTCCAGATTTAAAATTAATGCCTACACTGTCAGGAAGAAATGAATTTCACTTCCTCTTATTGAAGAAGGCCAGACAGCAAGAAATAGAGCTGGAGAGAAATTGCCAAGTGTTACATACACTTTTATTGGCTTCATTTTGAGCTGTGTTTAAATAAGGCAAATCCTTCACTTTTTCGGTCACGAGAAGTGCTGAGTCTAATGTAGAGTTCTCAAAGAGGTAAAAATAAACCGGAACCATTTCCAATTTAGAAAACTTCAGCTGACTTGTTGACCCTTCAGCAGGGCAATGCATCTGACTGGGGCAGCCTCTCATGCTGCAGGAGGAATGTTGTATCCAGCAGCACGTGGGAAGGGTCCCATCTCTACACCAGAGCCCCTCTGTCCAACAGAATGGGAAGGCATGCAAAGGTAATAGCAACTTCCCAATGCCAGGTTCACATGTGCTGCTTCATGGGAGAGATGTGAACGTTTGTAGCTCTCTCTAGTGCCAACCCTGAGGAGTTTTCAGTGCCACCCTTGAGAGGAAAATGGTGCCTGGGTGAGCTCAGAGGTTGTGGAGCCCTCATTAAGAGACTTTTTGACATGCTTATCATTTCCACAGAAGGTAACTCTGCTATTAGAGAAAATTACACTCTCAAAAGGGATTGTTAGCAGATGAAAAAGCCTTGCTAAGAAAGTTCATGTTTTTCTTGTAAGAGCCTGTTTCCCACATTGCAGGGAAGGTAGGCTGAGGAAGCCATCTATACCTCTGGAGCTTTAAAATCTGTTGTGGTGTTTAAAAAGCAATTGTCTAAAAATGCCTCCCTGGAAGTAAAGCTAAAGAAACCAGGTAGACAAGATAGATGCTGAGATCTGGTCCAGGTAGTCCAGGTTTGGGGTTTAGTGACAGATGTCCAAATTACAGTACCACCAAAAACTGTAAAAATTTGGCTATGAGGGAAACACCACTGTCACCAGATTCTTGATCTTTGTCTACAGATCTCTGGAGAGAGCAGCTGGCCCAGGGTCTGGATTTGGATTCAGGTAGACTCACTGACAGTAACTGCAGGAGAAGCTGAGATAGGACACATGCGGTGTCACACCATCAGACAGAGGTGGCTGAAGTGCGCCTGGCACTTCACTGGGACTGCTGAGAGCTGCAGGTTCTTCACCAGCCAGGCCTGTGAGGGCAGCATTGGCAGCTGGACATATTCTTGCTGGTCTTTAGCAAACTCAATCATTGAGGGCCCTACCATGCAGTTTTCCTTTACGGCCCTGACAGTGTAATTATTGGTGTTGGCAATCGAAATGTTTTCTTTAGTTGACCTTCCCACACCTGCTGACTGTGTTTCTGACCACAGTTCACACACTTGACCTCCTAACAAAGAGCCTGAGCATTAAAAATTTATAAGACCCTGGTGATGGGGGCAGCTGAATGGCTGCATTAGCATTGAAGTTGAATTATTGATAGAAAGGGTGATTTTTACTTTCCTTTTAGCTACTGAATAATAGATTAAATGCTGCACAAAAAGATTATTTTCATTACTTACATAAATGACGTGTTCAGTTAAAAAGAGTGAGGAGAATAAATGAAAAGTGCCCTGGGGTGACAAATACATTAGACTGAATTTTTTTATGTTCTAGAGTATTTATTAATTTCGAATGTGTTTTCCAATAAATGTTTTTATTTAACAGAAGTAATAAGGAATGTTTCGTATACTTTAGGATATAGGAATATACTTTACTTATACATCTCTGGATGTAACTCTGATACTGTCAGCAAAACTGATGAATAAAGAACAACTGCTGTGTTCTGTATCAGCTGGCGCCCATGCTAACCCAAATAAATAAATGTTATTTAACAGCTGAAATTACCAGACTGACTAATACTTGGGTTTTATAATGATTGTTATTGAATCCCTTAGCCTTATTATGGGTGATATGCCACACTGAGACCACCAGCTGTGTAGCCCTAGAAAAAGAATAAGTTTGTTTGGTTTTTCTTCTCCTAGTTAGTTTGGTTGCAGTAAAAATAATGCCTATTAAATCTTTTCAGGGATTCATAATCTGTTTGCCTTTCTGCACTGCCTTTGGCTATCAGATCTGCTGACTGGTTATTAATGTACCCAGCAAGGATCCTGTTGCAGCTTTCTGTTAATCAATCAACAGCATCCTCACTGAAGGTTTTAGATGTCATGTTTGCCCTGAATTTTGAATAGACAGATGCTTCTGCGTTTCCACTTGTGCTGCTCTCCTACAGGGCTGGATGATGTTGCCTTCGAACTGGACAGCTCCTTTTCTATCAGCTTTGAAATTTTTTCAGCACAGACTCAGCAAGTACCTGGTAGACCGACTGGGCAACTTTCTACTTATATCCCTCTGGCAACAATTTGAAAAAGAGGAAGAAAGTTTCTTTTAACTGAAAGTATTTGAATTCATTTGTTACAGCCTCTACAGAAAAGTAGGACTTCCAAAAGAGTGCATTTCCATTCTTCTTTTGGTGTGTACTTAGCCAAAGAACCTATAGTAACACAGCTATCAGCATTGTTTCATATGAGTATCTCAAGATGTTATGTTTCAGTCACATTAGGTATTGATTTAGAACCCACTCAAATCTCTGAAAAAATCTCCCTGGATTTGCAACAATCTCTGCAATGTGTGTTCATGGGAGGCATTCAATTTGATGCAGCAAATCGGGATTCGATTTCTGCAGAACTGTCCCTTTTAGCAGCCACACGGGCTTGTTTCCTTACACACCCCCAGCTGATACAGAAGCAGCAATATCAGTGCACTTCTCAACACAGCCTTCCTGGATGACAGCCTTCAACTACTCAGCTATGATCCCCATGCATTTTCAGATCACGAGTCCTCAACAGGGATGGGAGGATTTGGCAAACGTTGTGATGCTGAAGGCTGTCTGGTAGGAAGAGAAAGGAGCCAGGCTGAGTTCACTGCGAGTAGGCTGCTGAGTGACTATCCAAGGGTAAAATAGAAACATGTACCACTGACCTACTTAGAGTTGAACGTCTTCATATTCCATTATTGATGAGCTGATCTACTTAATGCCCTCCTGGATGCCTGCAGTTAGTTCAGTGGCAGGATGATTTCAACTCTTCCTTTATTTCTGGACTCATGTAATTAGAATTTTCCTGTTTCATAATCTGACCCAATGGAATATGTCCAGCTGAAATATATAGGTTGAGTTGGAATTTTGGATCTGCTTTTAAAATCTAAATTTAGGCACACAGGACTGTAAATTTTAGTCCATAGGTCTTTAAGGAAAGGCATTGATGGTGCTAAAGTGTTGTGCTTTGAGCTTGCAGTTTAGAACTGATCCATTTTGGAAGTGTGTTTTTGAAAAGACACTTTCTGCAGGATTCTAAAGTATTGGTATGGTACTTTTGTTTTTTATATTGTTAGACAAACTCCAGCAATAGATCATCCTTTTCTTCCTTAAAGAAACTCAGTTGCCTCTGACAAGCTAAAAAAGCAAATAGTGACCCCAGTAAGACCAAGATTTTATTCTAAGAATTTCATTTTTTTAGTGTCTTTTTAAAAGCTCTATTTTCAAAACTTGCTTTTAGGTTCAGTATATGTCATGCAGGTACCTAGAGAGATGAATATACTCACATCTTCATTAGTGTAAGCGACTCTGTTCACATTGCTGAAGGAGGTGATTTTAATTTTGGAAGCTAACTTCTTTTTTTAACTGTCAGGGCTGCAGATGTGATAAATGTGGCTGTCAGCCATGCGTAGGGTGAGGTGGAGGGAGAAGAAAGTCTTCCTGTGCTATGTTTAGCAGTGTTCATGATGTAAAACTAGCAATTGGTCTGAACTGTAATAAGTTGTTCAAGTTTTACGACCCTGTTATTTAGAACTAACTGTATGGCTATATGGGTTTAACTTCATAGCAGCCTCTTAGAAAAGCAGGAAAGAATAACAATGAAGCAGTCCAGGACATGTCTTGGTAAACACTTCAGGGCAGGCAAAGGGCAAATGCATAAATTATTTCCTTTGGACTTCATAACTTCTTAGGTTCCTGCCAGATTGAATAGCTCGCATTGCCAGTGATGGGGTACGACAGATCTCAAGGACTACGAACTTGGAGCAGATTTGATGGTGAGAGGTGAGCTCATTTCCCTTCCTACTGAAGTGAAATGAGAGTCTCCTACGGACTTCTGCAGAATGCTAAAGAAAGGTGAAAACCTCATGTTAAGTTATTCTGCAAACCTTTCTATGGTTTAACATAATTATTTTAAGACACTAAGCTTTTTTTCTAACACTAAATGTTAACACACCATCTCTGTGTGAAGACTGGCAGATCTTTCTGTTAACAGTTTTTACCAGAAGACTGGTAGAGGAAGCCATCAATGTTGAATCCAAGCAGATGTGCTTGGATAATGATGGAAAATGTGCAAGGGTGCTACTGGTGTTACTGGACCTGCTCTAAAAGGAGGCTCAGTCCACAGGTAAAAGAAAAGATGGAAGCACAGGCACAGCTGAGTTCTCTGCAGTAACACTCGAGCTGTGCCCCGCACAGCACTGAATGAAGACAGTATTTCTGTGTCATCTTTCCGTTCCTCTGTTTCGGTCGTTGATGTGGGCTGCTCTGATGCACTCTTGTTTCAGATCCTATAGAGTTACTCTGCCAACTGGAAATCAGCCAACATGAATGTGTGACCCAGAAATGTTGCCGATTTTTTACAACCCTGTCGAATGCTTTTTCTTAGCCATCCAAGTATTCCCTTTCCACACAGGCAGTCTTTGGAGAGAGGATCCACTGGATTTACAGTCCTTAATCAAAAATTTTGATCTTTGATTTACCGTCATCTTGAACTGACCATTAAGACTGCTCACCCAGCACTTTCTCAGAAAACGTTGAATCACTGACCTGTTTTCATCTCATAACCACAGCACAGGCAGTTTTGTTGCTCTTCCCCCTGTGTCCAAAAATTAGGACTCAGTCTATCGTAAACTTAATTAATAACTTAGTAGATTTTTTTCAATTGATTTATGCTACTGTAGACTTATGTCTAAGGAACTAAGTAACTAGTTCCTGTAAAAAGTCAGAAATCTCCTGTCTGAAAGAATAGTCAAATAAAGTTTTCAGTGTCCATGTCACTTAACTTGATAATTGTTAGACCCTTAATCCACTTAAGGATTTTCTTCCTGAGTGCTAGAGAAACCTCTCGTTATGGTAGGATTTTTTTACACTATGAAATGCTTTGTATTGGGCCATTATTCATCATTGTAATGTGCTCACTTTAAATTTTTATGCCTTTAATTATAACACTAAGTGTATTGCTGTGTGATATGATGAGTGATAAACGGCCATTAAGGGAAGTTTATTGATTTATGTTCTGTGGATGATTGCCATATGACGCTCTTACTAGATAACAGAATACTTTCTATAGATTTCCTGAGCTGATTAAATGAAATGATGACCAAGACAACATCCTAATGCCTGCAGGTCAGGTTAAGGGTGCTCTCTCTGCATAGTTAAGAGGAGCAGCACCAGAAGAGGGTCTGCAGGCACCCTCCTGGAAGACCTTCCTGGAAGTCTTGTGGCTTTGTGTCCAACCTGCTTACAAGAAAAGCCAGAGGGAGGTGGAGAAGGAGCCATTCTCTCTGCAGCCTCTTCCTGGCACAGCAAGTTAATGCTGGTTCTAGCAAGGTTATATTCAGGCCTGCTCTCTTCCCCTCCTGCAGAAAGGAATCCTCATGCTAAGAAAGGTGAAAGAGGCAGCAGAAGCAGGGCAGTAGCTCAGAATCGTTAAGAGGTTGAGTTTGATGATTAAAAGTAAGAAAATTTGTCACCACATCTTAATGGAGAGTGCTCAGGGCCAAAAGGCAGTTTTCTTTAAAGAAGTGTTCTCTCTGAACTGATTTGTTACAGACCAGTGGGGATGCCAGTCTAAAAATATTTAGGAATCCTGACTTATTTTTCCCCTTTTCTGAACAATAGTTTGGTGCCATATGGTGCAAATAAACTCATCTATTCTAAATACATACTGTCCCAAGTTGTGTTCATTTAAATATCTTTTTATAGCCATTTTCAAAAGCTTCATGAGTAATTAAAAAAAATAATAAAAGAAGGTCACTGGTAGTTCCCTAACCCACTAATTCTTGCAACTCAACATTAGGAGGTGGCAGTTCATTGCTAACAATGCTACCGTTGTCTAAACCCTTCTAGGCAAAGGACCAGAAAACATTTCCAAGCTAATTGGAAGCTACACGAAGCATTTATTCTTTTAACACATGAAGCATCCCATCAGAAATCACAGTGACTAACAGGGCATTTATTAATAGAACTGGCCTCAAAGACTGAACAATTCAGCTGAGTTGAGCTGGGCCAAAACCTGTGCCCGCTCTGTCCCACAGACATGCTAACATGAAGAAACTATGCACTGGCTGGGCAGTGAAGCAGATTGTGAAAAGGAGATGTGAAAGGATGGTACATGGCCTGTGCACCGTTGGGAACAGATCTTTTCATGCATGGAGTCAGAGGTGGCCAGTGGATTTGCAATTACAGTTAATGCTCCGTGATCCGTGGGCCGTTATTCAGATTGTGGATTAAGCAGACCATGCATGCAAGGCTAGCTAAGGTGCCTGACAATGTAAATGCATGGGAATGTAGTGTGTCTGATGTTGTGCTCTCCCTGAGTGTGGCTTTGTCTGGGTTTCTTAGCTTTTCTAGCAGGCCAGGCCAGATGGAAGCTGTTCAATGCAAAAAACTTTTGGTCCTACTGCAGTGCCCTCCTGAGAGACCTTATCTCTGTTTTTTCTACTATCCAGGTCTTCCTAGCCCAATGAAAAGTGTAAATAATGGAGAGTTGTCAGGACTTGAAGAAACCTATGTCTCATAGGAACACAGAAACAGATGTTGTGTTTGCTGGGGAAGACCAGTTGTCTTGCACACCGTCTGTGTATCCTGAGCATATGCGGAAATGAGGTATGTGATCTTGAGAAGTGTAAGAAGTGCCTATAAGACAGCTAAATTGAGCTTCTTAGGTTGTTGCCAATGTTTTACTTGTAGGTTTCCCAGATATCTGCACTTCATAAAAATTTTCATTGCCCTTGTTAAGATTACACAGGCCACAACATTCCTTTAACTTCCTTCCTCAGCGTCAGCTCAGCTGACCCTGCTGATCAGAGGAGATCGAACACAGCTCAGTGCGGCACGGTTCACATGAGCATACACTTGATGGGGATTAGTGGAATTGATTTCTGAGGAAATCCTGTAGGTATTAAGAACAGTATCCTATCAGTTTAGATCCATCAAAATTCCTAATGGTGTTTACTGATTGTTAGGCTGAAAATGAATGGCAGGATTTGGCCTTGCAAAAATACAGCAACACAATTAAGGCTTAAAGGAGCAGCAGAATGGGATGGGTGTTACATTAGACAGTGGTGACTGATACGGGGTAGAACCAAGCTAGAAAGAAGCAGCTTTTATTGGAAGGTGACGAGAAAGGTCAGATCCTTTTCTGATCATGAAATGTAGAATTTTTGGAGGGCTCAGAAGTACACTGCAGAGCAGCAGTTTGGGGTTCTGGGGTTGCTACTGATCTATCAAACATGGCTAGTAAAACAACTGAGAAAATAAAGAGGAAAACGTACATTTTCCCAAGAAAACAAACACAAAGTAGGAATATGGAAATAAAGTATGAACAATCAATATTTAGACTAAATTTTACTCAGTTATATGAACGTTGTCTCTTGACCTCTTTTAAAAGCCTGCTTGGTCTTTGGATTTTTTAATATTTCAGAGACTAAATGGCCCTTTAATTAAGCAAGTTTGAAACACAGTGCAAAGGAAACGAGTCTTACTTGAGAAATGGTAAGCTCCCCCTGCATTTTATGTCTGTATAGTTTCATGGCTGTTTGATTGAACCACTGTGGGTCAAGGGCATGGCAATTTCTATAGATGTTGATGGCTACACTATATTCACTAACACCAATGTGTAAGGTTCAGAGGTGAAGGAAGCCATAAAAAGAACCTGGTTTTCAAAATGTAATCTTTACAGCAGTAAGCAGTGGCGTTGGCCTTTAGAGTCTCTCTCAGGTGTTGTTTTATTAGTGCCAACTCTCAGTTAATACCAATCTCTACGTTGGTTTTAGACTTCATTCCCAGCAATGAAGTCCTATACGGATTTCAGCTAAGGGGCACAAGGCTATTTACAATATCACTAGGAACTTTAAAAGTCCTTTTGTTTAAGAGAATCATTAAAGTGGGTTCATTTCATTGGAGATACTTCATCAGTGCTTCAAAGATTTAGCTAGACCTTTTTGGAGAGAGAAGGAAGAGCAAAGGAGTATACTAGGGCATCTACATTCCTAACATTCCTTCTGAACTTCAAAACCATATACCTAAAATCCAATTTTGGTCTGTGTATGGGTGCATTTTGGTCTGGAATATGTAGGAACGCCAAACCAACACTTCTTGAATGCATATGCTGCCCCTTTTTTCTGCTGTGTTCCTGAAGAAATGTTGGATATTTTCTTCTATTTTTACATTTTTCTTCCTTTTAAGTGTCTGTTCATATACTTATCTCTATAAAATCACATAACATAAAGCCTTCATGTTTCTATCATTCGCATCATACTGCCCTTAATTGGTAATAAATGTCATTTTTAAATGAACTTCATCTGTTCTTAGTATGTGTTTCAAGGATTGCACTCAATCATACAGTGTAGCTGTCATCGCCTTTAATAAATACAGAAGGGAAAACCAACATACCTCTCTCTAACAGAAAAATTATTAGTTTTATTACGTGATTTTTAAGTAAAACAGCTTTTGAATTGTGAAAAAAGGTAAGAGCGTTTTTTTAATTTGTAAATAGTATTCATTTGGTGTCCCAAAATTTTACAGATTATAGTTGAAGAGTACTTCTGAGAGCTGAGTTGATTCAAGCACTGTCTTGTTATTGATTGAAATTTTAAGAAGTCTATCCAAAAAAACCCTTCAATTGCAATCCTGCTGTTTCCTGGCATCTTTTTGCTATCTCGGTAGCAAACTGCTTCCAAATGCCTCATCACTCTTGCAGACCAACCTAACCAACCTTGCTCTCATCAGACAGACTCAGTGTAAAAACATTCAGTTGCTACTGGGGAAGCTGTAAACTTGGAGGTTTTGCAAGATGTATTTTGTAGGTGGTGAGACCACCATCTTCATTAGAAATGGGTTTCAAGGACTTGGTTGCTATAGCAACAGTCTACTTAATGCTTTTTTCAGAGCAAAACCCAACTTGCCTGGATGTTCGAGGGAAGACAGAATGGATAAGGAAGGGAGATTGAGCTTGTATTTCTCCATAAGCCACAAATTGCAGCCTCCTCTATTTAAAGTATGCAGACAGGAGAGCTGCTCCTTTTCCTCAGTGTTTTTCCTGCTGCTGGCAAGCGCCATTTGATGTTTGTGTAAAATACAACCTTCCCTTATTTTAGATATGCAGCCACACCAGGGCTAATGAAGACTAACACCCAATCAAATATTTCCTAAAAGCGCAGCTGAAAACAGAGGGCTCGATCTCTCTTGAAAAGCTGGAGCTGTGAAAATTTCCGATGCAGTGTTTTGGCTCCTGTCTCCTGCTGTAAATAAGGCTCCCTCTCCTTACTGGAGTCATTTTTGCCCATGAGCTCTCTGGAAACGTCTCCCTGGCTGCGTATCACAGCCCAGAAGCCACCTTGGCTTGATTTTTTTTCCTCTCTGTTGGCTGTGAGATGGAAAAACATAACAAAGGTGTTTGGGGGGGTGAACAAAAATCCTTAATCTTGCCTAATCTTCGATTGTGATTCTCCCATCTCTGTGTCCTTCAGTCAACATCTGCACCTCTGTGAATGTGGCCAAAGCACAGAACATGAGGCTCAGTCCTGTGAGTGCCGTTGTGGTTAAACAGAGCTTGACTGGCTTTGCGGGCATGGTACTGTGGGTGCTGTGCAAGCCTGTCTGCTCTCATGGCCAATTTTCCTTTTGTGCATAATCATTTACAACATGCTGCAGGTTGGGATACTGCAGAATCAGCACATTTCCTTTGAAGAATGAAACGGGGAGGAGGAGAGGAGCCTGAGATAGCAAAGGGCCTGTTCTAAATTACGGCTTTGCTGCTTTTGTGTGAAATCCCTTCCCCAGCTGTGCCTCGCTGCTTGCGACTCAGCCAGCGTGGTGGGGACGTGGGGATCTTTGGAGCCTGGGGAGGAGGCTGCCTGCCTGAAGAGTCTTGAGGGTGGGGAAGAACTGGGTGGAAGGGGTCAAGATCTGCAAGGAGGTGTCTGCTTGGCAGGCATGTGGGAAAGGGAAAGGGGTTTTGAAGTAGGCTTCATCACCAAGAGGGAGTAGAATGAACATACTGCGTGTGAGAGGAAAGACTTGAGCCTGTCTGGGGCAAGTTAGAAGGAAAGTTGTCATGAAGGGAAAATGAGGTCGATTTGGAAAGGAAAATATGACAGTTAGAGAAGGCTAGTAAAGAGGAGATGGGCAAATACAATCTGCATTTTCCTACCTTCTCTGTTGTGAAATGAGAATTTTTCAATCAGAAATAAGGACAAAGATGACCTTCCTTTTTCTGGAATCTCCAGTAATCTTTCCTGTATCTGGATCTGCAGACACAGTTTCCCCTTGGATGATACGGTCACCTCAAAGGAAAGGACAGATGATTGTGGGAACTGAAAAACCTGCTGGTCACATTAGTGCAGTTGTCAACACTGGCTGCCACTATCATTAAGTGCCACAAGATCTTTTAAGCCTTATCTGAATAGGCCTGCCAGGGTGCATGTAGACAGAGGTTTAAATTTAATACCTCACTGCATAGGAAAAAATCTAATGTACAGTACTTTTTTGCTTCTCTCTATCCTGAGCCCTATTGCTATCCAAGAACTGCAAACATCTCTCTCACTTTCAAATGCTCTAAATGAGATGCAGTCCCCATAATCTGAATGGCGTAAGAAACTCGCCACACCAGACATACACTGCCTGGCCTTTCTTTGAGAAGGAGGAGTTGCTTAAAACAGAAGAACCTCCCATAAGACCTGATGGGGAACTCTCTCCATTTTGGACATTTCCTGAAAAGAGTGTGGGTTCCCAGTGCTACTGTTCATGAGCACTGGCTCATGACAACAGTGCTTCTTGCCTTGCAGTGCGATGGCCAAATTTTTTGCTCTTACTTTAGCCACATTTAAAATGTTTTGGGTTGGGTTTTTGGGTTTGGTTTAGGTTTGGGGGGTTTTTTGGAGGAAAAAATGTAGAAAATCTACTGGTGCTGAGGATTTCTGTGCTTTCTGTCTCCCTGGACTGTCAGTCTTTGTTTACACAGAGACTCCAGACATACTGAAGCGTGGCTTCTGCCCTGAATATACAATCACAACAGTGTCCACAATCTCCCAAGTGGTGCCAGGCCACAAAAGGAACAGTGCCTGTTTTGGGGACAAATAGGTGTCAGAAAAGGGGGAAACTCGAAAGGAATGTTTTGGAAATCTTACAAAGCAAAATCGACACATACAGCACAATATACATCTGATTTTAAGAGGTGCCTGAAAGACACACACTGAATAGAATAAAGGTTCATAGCACAAATTAGAAGACTTTGAAGTTTATACACTTAAGTAATTCGGAAAAGGGAGTGCTAAACCCAGACATCCAGGCGGTGCCAATGGGAGGTTGGTTATTTCAAGATGCAAAATTCTCCATTTGCCCTGTTTCTGGCACTCCTTGGCCAAACACCTACTGCAGCCCATTGGCAGAGGTAGGAAGCAGTGTTATTTGGAGGACTCTGGTTCTGCCCCTGTCCGCATGTTCTGATGGGAGGAACAGAACTAGAGGTTTTACACTCGAGGTCCAAAAAGCTGAGCTTACCAAGCTCTTCTTCATACTCTTTTGGGCTGGGTGTAAATACCATCAGATTTGTACAGAGCATTATCGAGCTGAGGATCTGCTTTGCATTCAGTGTCTCCATGACTGCACTCCAGATTGGACAAGATTCTCTCGTGTTTGAACGAAGAAGCCTCCTCTGTAGCTGGATACAAGTCTCTCACTTTCCCCGTCTTTCCACCCTTATCACGGCAAAAGAGAAATGAAGCAAGCTTTCTTCAGAATGATAACAGCTGATTCCTCCCTTCATTTAAACAAATGGAGTGATATTTGGTCTCATCCCATGCAGATAATTATAAGGTCTTCTATGCCCAAAACCTAACTTGTATTTTTGCAGTTAAGTGTCAGGGAGGATGCTAAGCCTCTGAATAAGCAGTTAATTTGTTTGCTTGCATTGTGCCTTGACATCTCCCCATTTTTCACACAAAGGCACTGTGTTTGCTTCAGAAGCCCTGTCCTTCAGCCCACGCTGCTGGCTGCAGAAACTGTTTTCCTTTTCTTTTTTCCCTCTATCGCCATCCCCCTGAAAATCTCAAATTCAAGGCTGAAGGAGACTGAGAGCCAACTTCTGCTCTCAGGGTTAAATCTGAGAATTGTTCCCCTGGCTTCAAATTTATACTGGTGCAATGAAGATGAGAATTTAGCTTTCTGTACTGTTGTCAACAGGGGAAAAATAGAGTCCCTATAAGACTGTATCCATGGCAACCATCCTACTGCAACAGCGAGTAAAGCAGAAAATCAATTTCTTCAGTTTTAAAATGAAACACATCTAACAACATTATAGTGCATCTGCCATTTAAGAGATCATCTGTGCTGGTAACAGTGTTGATAAACCCTTCTCTAGCAAACAAGCTGGCAAGAACATTTCTTCCTCCTGATAGAATTCTGATTTTGCATAGAGTAAGCATTGATGACAAAGTCCCATGAAGACAGTGCAGTGAAACAGAGCCAAGTCCAGAAGCAACAGCGTTTAATGAAGGAGAAAATTGTTTCATTTAGCATTTAGCCCAAGTATCTGGGCACATGGTGACTAACACTCAAATGTATTAGCAGAGGCAGTGGCCTGTCACCTCTGCCTCCCTGCTCTTTGCTTCTGTGGTACCATATGTGACAAAGGGTACATCTGTACTTTGTGATCCATTTGTCTGAACAGGAGCACGTACGTGGTAAGTGTGTGTGCATGGGTGGCTAGTGGGCTGTCAGATGAGATTTCAATACGTGGTTGCAGTGCAAGATGTTCTGGGCAACTCGCATTATAGAGGTGTATGTTTCGGAGCCAGAGGCATTTCCAGTGCAGAAAATGTGCTGGCTGTCTCTGCACGTTATTGTTTTTACATGTTATCATCCGAGACTTGAGAGAGGACCTCTTTGCTATGCCATGGAGGGAGCATGGAAATACATGGATTTCTTACCCCAGGCTTTGAATGTGTTGCCATGCCCTTTCCCTGCTGCATGCAGATTCTGCCTTTATTTTTTCACCTATTAAGGCATCTCTGGCCATTTTGAGAAATAATACCACAGTTTATCAGACAATTTCCTATATGCAGCTGAGGCTCCATTCTGCTCTTCTTTTTATCAAATCCACATACTGGAGTCTGCCTTCCCTATGCCTGGCCGATGAAGAAATGTCTGGGAGAAATGCAACCTTATTTAAGACAGAGGGAATAAAGTTAAACGAGGAGGGACTAAAAAGCATTACAGAAAATGCCGAGACAGTGAGTAGCCCTTTGGTTGGTGGGAGTCAGATACACATTTCCTCTGTCACTTTGCAGTGTGTAGGCGGTATTTCATCTGCTTCTGAATCTCAGTTCCTTGATAACACCAATCACGTATGCCGTACTGTCTTCTTTTATCTACAGCTGTCCTATCTATTATGGCAGTCCCTCTTTGATTGACAGTTATCTATTTTTTGCTGACCTGAGGGCAAGCTCATTGCAATGCGCTCCCTTCAGTGCTATCGCTGAAACGCATCCAAAAGCTTCAACTGGTGCATAATGTGCCAGTTCAGCATTTGAACGAAGTGAGCACATATTGTTGGGAGCACACACGTCGATTTGTTGCTCTGCCATGTCTACCAGTTAATGAAAGACGCAGTAGTAGAAACAGCTCAGTGGCCTGAAATGCTGCTGTTTGCAGAGAGTGCTTTCTTCTACCTGTGCCCAGTTGCTATGACATGAAGTGTTGTCCTCCTGTTCAGTCACCTCCAGAGACTTTAACGTTCCCTTGTTGAGGATGAAGAATTTCCTGCTGGAAAACATCTGCTTGAAAAGCACCAACTTTGGTGGCTTGGTTTCTGTGGTCCATGAATATACAAATCTAGGAATGCTCCCCATACTCAGGGATGGACTGCATTCACTACCTAAGTCCTAGTCTTTCAATATTGAAGAATGAAAATTATGCCTTTTATTGCACTTCCTACTGCTGATTTCCGCCTTTTGCCCTTCTAAGTCCCCAGGTAAGGATGCAGTTTGCCACTGGGGTTCCTCTACCATCAGGGTTCAAATTCCTGGTGAGCTCAGACATAAGGCATTTTCAAATTTCTCTCTAAAATGCCAGGGCAGGGAGAAACAGAAGAGGAGCTGGGACTGGCCTTTCTTTTACCACTCTTCATCACAGCTGTGCAGCTGTGTTCAGAGAAGCCCCAGAGACCAGGCATGGCTTACGAGAACCCTGCGCACTCGTTGGAGCAGAGAGTATGTGCTCATTTGTTATCGTGGATACTGGGACACACAGAGATGGGATGACAAAACCTGGAGATTTTAATGGCGTTTGATAGCGTCTTTTCTTCTGCCCCATGATAATGGGCAAGAAAGTTGATCTTCTTCTTCCCAGCTCCTCCAGGTCAGGCCTGGGAGTCCATGACGAGAACCCTGCGCACTCGTTGGAGCAGAGAGTATGTGCTCATTTGTTATCGTGGATACTGGGACACACAGAGATGGGATGACAAAACCTGGAGATTTTAATGGCGTTTGATAGCGTCTTTTCTTCTGCCCCATGATAATGGGCAAGAAAGTTGATCTTCTTCTTCCCAGCTCCTCCAGGTCAGGCCTGGGAGTCCATGGGAGGAGCAGGAGATGCATTGGAGCTGCTTATGCAGCATTTGTTCCAAGGGACCAAGCAGAAGCCACCTCTGGATCTGTCACTTCCCTCACAGCTCCTGAGTACGGCATTTTAAAACAGTGAGCCTTGGAGCTTTCTTCATGGATAGGCTCTTGGGGTTTGCACAGTCATGCCCAGCGTAGGAGTGTTTCTCGATGGTGTCTGTCTCCATGGATTCAGAGATGACACCACGCTTGTATGTTGTCTCTCTTACATTACCACCCCCGTGATTAAGGTAAAGATCCTGAGTCACTCTCAAAAAAAAGTAGAATTTCCGGCAAAGCTGTAGGCCATCTGTTAACGTGGGCAGGCAAGAAGATACTGGGTAGGAAAACTCAGTCACGTGGCAGTGTTTATATCTATCACCACAGATATTTCTTTTAACCGTGTTAAATGACATTTTAATTATTGTCTAAATTCTTTTTCTGTAAGAAATTGTAGCAAACAGCAAGGCTGTAGTGAAATGATTCCTTGAAGTGGGACCATTCCTCAAAAGTCACTTTATGAATATGCAAATCCCATCTATTTTTTAAAATGCCATTCGTCTTACTGTTAGAGAAACCTCTATCAAAAATCAGCAGATCTCTTTTGGAAAACAAACTGAATTTTTCTTCTCCCTGGGTTGTAGCACATGAACTGTGTCACATTCCTGACACTGCAGGTATTATCGGTGCTGAGGCATGGTGGCACGGAGCAGCTGCTATCTGATACAATGCAGTAGGAAGTGCCCCGAGCCCAGTAATGTCTACTTGCGATATGTCTTGTGCAGTGTAGAGATACAGTCTGTACCGCTTCTGACAGCCACGGCAGCTCTGACTCCCTTCTCTGTTTCTACCAGAAAGTGACTCCTCAGAATTAGAATCCCTTTGTGCAGTCCTAGCCTGCGAAGGCAGGGATATTCTTAGCAGTACTCTGTAGACTAATATTCCCAACAAACTAAAAATATCAAGCCAACGCAGACATCGATCTGCTGTTCTAACCCTAAAAAGCTGTGCCTAGCACTGGTTTCTTACTTATACTTGCTGTGACCACAAACCTTTCCTTGCCTGTACTGGATTTTTAATTTCAGAAATAATCTAAGAGATGCGTGTAGTTCTAAGGACTATGGTGCGTGCTTGGATGGCAAGTTCTGCCCAGAAATGTGGTGGCACGAGAAGGTGGCTTACTAGTTAGCACTGGTTGCAGCATTGATTGCAACAAAAATGGGAAAAACCAAAATCACTTCTTTCACTACAGAAAGACCCAGTTCACTGATGATCAGGTTGTAACTAGATGATATGTTAGTAAAGTGTATTGAAGACTGACAGTCGCTGGCCCTTGCCTTCGTGAAGAGCCCTGAATATCCCTCCCTGCAATGGGAGACCAGAAAGCAGTCACACTGCTGTGAGCAACAAGAACCAGAGAAGAGGTGTGCTCTCTGGGTGCCTCTGTTCAGTGATGTGCTGTTCCCTAATTCTCTCTCCTGGCCCTTGCTGCAGCCTCCTCTCCATCTTCCACCACCTCCAGAGGCTGCTTCTCAGAGTGCCAGGGCTGGGCAGAGTCCAGCCAATCTGTCAGATCTGCCAGGGCTCACGATAGAGAATTTGCACAGGTTTTGTACTTCTAGGACAGATTTTGTTCAGCAACTGGAGGACAGAGGATTTCTCAGCTGGCGCAGAGTTAGAGCAGTCTGCACAGACAGCATCTGCTCTGGCCCAAGGCCTCGTGTGACAGGCAAGTCTGAACCAGCACAACAGCTGTGTGCTTGAGCAGCTTCTCCAGTTGTACGGCGGAGGTGTTTCTTACCTCATGTCAGAGAAAGTTCTGGATCTATACTACCTAAGTCTGGCTCAAGGATTTTCAAAAGCTTGCACAGACTCTATAATCCCTCTCTTGCCTCCGCCTGCCAAGCCTTGCGGATGGAGCATGCCTTGGCTTCAGTTCCTGCTCTGCCACAGCGCTGTTTGGCTGGAGACCAGCTGCACCTGCTGGAGAGAGACCTGAGGCTTGCAACCCTGGTAGGAGGAACATGCTTTTGGTACACTTAGCAGCAGCAGCATAGTATTGTGGGCTTTCCCTTGTGCTCGAGGGCACAGAATATGTATGCAACTGCAGGACAGGGTACGTCTGTCTGTCTGCCTTGGGACTTAACACTGAAGACCTCTGGCTTTCTCATGTGACCTGCTGTGTATCAGCTCACATATCAGGACTCCAGTAGAGAGCTCTATCTAATATCCAGTTATCACTACAGAGGGGAAGCAGGGCATAATTTTTATGCTGTCATTGTGTAGCAAGACGATTTCATGAGCTGGTAGTGAGGCATCTGAGCTGAATGCTGCCTGCAGTCTGCGACCAGGCAGCTGTAGCTACACTGTTGTTCCAAACATGACAGATCCTGGAGTGAGAGAAGGAGTTTCCCTGCTTCAGCTGGCATGAAAACTGCTGCACCTGGGTGGAAAATGAGGCTTCCACCTTTGCATGAGACTTGTAAGACTCAGTGAATGTGATACCTGCTGTACGTGGCTCCTGGTATGGGCAATTGTGTCATTTAAATTGTGAATACTCTTAACTACAACACTGAAGTGAAGATTAAGAACAATGAAACAGGAAAACTGAGAAATCCTGAGTATGCTTCAGAGTCCACTGCTGTAAGTGACCCTCTGAGAAAAGGGAACAGATGTTCCTTATTTCACAGTTGATTTCAGACTCCCCATAAGCACTCACCTTCTCAATGCAGCTGTGTCACTGGTGGTTCCTCCCTGTCAAGGCTGTGTCCGGTGTCACTGCCTCTGGGTGCGAGGACAGAGCGTTCCCAGCAGTCAGGCCCCTGCAGGGGGGTTCTGCATAGCTCCACGGCCCTGGGCTGCACTGCTTGGCCTCCTTAGGCTGCAGAGAGTCAGCGAGAGAGACACTGGTACTGTATGAAGCTGGTGAAAAAGTAGCAGGTATGTCTGAGCAGACAGAGCTAAAGAGAGGTAAAAATGTTGGTCTACTAAGAGTTGTAGCAGGGGCAGAGTCGCTTGGACTGAGATCGAATGTAAAGTCTTTCAAATAGGAGAGGGCTTCATTATTTAGCTGGGCGTATTCAAAATTTATCTTGCTTCTAGCGACCTCATCTAGGATTTTTGCTCTGCTTTTCTGATCTTCAGAGCAAATTTGCTTCTCCTTTTGCTTCAAATGATACAGACTGCTGGAATGCAGACTTGTCTCATAGTTGTATTGGTTTGTGCTAGGAATACTGGAGTATGCTGGATTGGGGACAATGCAGTTGCATTCATTTTGCAACAATAACTTGTTTTTATACTGAGACATCTTACTAATGATATTGTTCATTTCATTCCCAATGCATTTGTCTTCCAGGTGCTTGTTTTCGTAGCTGATTTTTAAAGATGCCACTTGTGTTACGCAGTGCTCCAAGAGCTGCACGATGTTAGTGCTGCTCTCTGTTGGCGTGGGGCTAATGTAGCTTTGGAAGCGTCTGAGAGTAAGAGGCTGCAGCGGTTTGTCACAGGAAATAGAGAGAGAGCGATACATTGATTTATTTCTGTCCTCGGGCTCAGGGGGATCCAGGAGTGAGGTTGCAGCAGTCTTGTAGGAGTAACATGACTCTACTTCGTGATTGTCATCTAATGACGGGTTGTCAGAGCTCTGGGAACTGCTCTCTCTGTTCAGCTTTTCTGGCAGTGGGTTTTTATCTCCGAGTATCTCACATCCTTCTGAAGTTGTCACCTTCTCATTCTCAGTTGAAGATGTCTGCAGATCGTCTCCATTAGCCTGGGATTGTGGTGGGTAACTTGATGATCTGGTTGTTTCCACAGTTGCAGGCACCGTAGATGAATCCTTGTGGTCGCTCCCTTCCCTTCCTTGGAAATTCAAATTAGATGTGTCAGGGCAAGAGTCCAGGCTGTCATCTCTTTCAGCAGCTTTTACTGAAGAGGCCTGTGTTGTCTGTTGGCTTTCATCCAAAGACACGTGTAGGTTAAATGTATTAAATTCTTCCTTGCTCGCTTTCTCCTGCTGAGTTTCTGTGCTCACTTTCTGTTCTGGACCGGTGCTGGGTGGGATCGATGAATCATTAGGCTTTTCCGGCTGTGATTGAGGACTCTGAAGAGAGTCAGGGGAGGAAGCAAGTCCCGAGTGTTTTCGCAGCCAGTTTATTATGCCCATGGTCAGTGAAAGCTCGGTGTCACAGAGCTTTAGCAAACACTCCTTGCCTTTCCATGTGCTGTGGAAAAAACCCTGGCTGATAATGTCTAAAGCTGGTTGGGAAGCCATGTTCTCCTCAGCTCCAACGTGAAAGCTATAAATGGACAAAGGGATTTCAATGGCTTGTTCAGAAATGCTTTCAGATGTGCATAAGTCATCGTCTAGGACTGGGTTTATTTGTACTTCGTTTGGGTCATAGAAGAGCTCATAAAGAGCATCTCCACTGTAGCTGTCTCTTGGAAATCTACCTGGCACCCCAGGCGTCTGAGCTTCCTTCACTTCATCCTCTTGTCCGGGAGAGAATGAATCATAGTAGCCTTCATCACTGGTGGATGTGGATTCCTGGTTGTCGCTCTTTGGCGTTCCTGTTTCTGTGGAGCAATCTTTGGAACTGTCACCATCTTTATCAGGTGACACTTGGGGCTCTGTCACAGGTGCAGCAGCCTGGCTTCTGGCTTTTTCCACATCAGCACTCGGCACCTTCAGTAACTTCTTATCAAACAGAGCGCTCTGATGCAGCCTCACTGATTTGTTGATGTTGTCCCAAAACTTTGCAAATTCAACCGTCTCATTCTGGCCAGGAGAGGCCAGCTGCTCCACACCCCCTTGGAAAGAGCCCATGACAGGGCTGTCTTTGTGCTTGCCTCGTCTCAGCAAAACTTCTTTGCTGTTTTCCAGCTCCACATGAGCAGAGCTCTCATCGGCAAAGATCTCCCCGCAGCCAGTGAGGGAGTCAAAGCTCTTCAGCGAGGCGACATCTTCACACAGGGTGTTGCAGTAGTCGTAGGAAGAGTCAGACTGCAGTTCACTGTCTGAGCAGTCTTGTGACAAGCAGTCAGCCACAAATGTTTCTCCAGTTTTGAAAAAGTACTTTGCAAGACGTCCAGAAAACTCACTCTTGCAGCCTGGAGAAGACAGATTCTTGTCCTTCTCAACCAGGAAAGTGAGGCTGTCTGGTTTATTTTTTCGTATATGAAATATATCTCTGAGCCCTTTCTTAGATCTTTTGAGGGAAATCCTCTTCCTGGGAATGGTTTTTGCGACTGCTGGTACAAAAGGCATCTGTGGCACAAAGTTCCTGTAATCGATCATCTGACTGCTGCAGGCAGACTGGCTGGGGCTGACCACACACTCCTTCTTACTGCTAGAGCTGGACGTCCCCGAAAAGCTGATGCTATTGACAAGTCGCCCCTTACCCTTTCCAGAAAAGCCTTCCTCATACGCCCTGCCGCTGGGGCTGCACTGCTCTGCTTTGTCTGCCTCAGGAACGCAGTCATGAGTTTTGCTCTTCCTTACAAGTTTGTAGGAGGACCCAGAGGACTTTTCCAGGTTGTGGTCACCAGCTCCATTCCTCGCTGCCCGGGTAGAAAATCTGTAGTTCTTGTGTGTGGCCAAACACGCCAGCTGGACTTCAGCTACGCTTTGCTTTCCTTCCAGAGCTGCCTTTTTGTCTTTCCCTGTATCATCTTTGTTGACAGGAGCTGTGTGCACTGCTGGCACTTTCTCGTGTTGCACAGGGGACTTGATGAAGGTCTTTCCTCTCTTGAGCTCCATGTTGCTTTCTCACATCTGTTTCTGTCAAGAAAATGGCAGAATAAAATTACTGTGACGTTGGTTGCCAGCACTTGTACACTTTGAAAACAAGTAGGGAACACAGGGACGAATATTAAGCATTATACAATTGGTTTTGTTTGTCACCAGAAATTTCAGTCACTGAGTCATGGTATTGCATGAGAAACAGGTCAAGAGAAACTGAAGGTGTGTGGGCAATGGCTGGAAGATCCAGCACGGAGAAGATGATTCTTACTATCGGTTGGATGCTGAGGCTCAGAGAACATTTTGTCTGCTAGAAATTAGAGGGTTTGGGTTTGCAAATATGACTGTGGGATGGCTTTTGATGAGATAGAGGTCCCTTTCTGGAAGCAGAAGAGGCATCAATGAAAAGCAATACCTGAAGAACTTTAACATGTAAGTGTGTGCATCAGGGAGGCAGCAGTTCATAAATCTGTGCCTTGGAGGAGGACAAAAAGCTCAAGGTGGGAAATCTCCCGAGAAAATGGAGCAAACATTTGACACATGATGCTCACTTTATATTAAAATAATCCCCACCTGTGGATAGAAAATCCATAAACCTTGGTACTACCTTGGGAAGCATGCTGAAACTGAATTACTGGTTTTGCTTCTTCCTGAGCATAATGTGTAATTTTCTTCACTACTACTTTTATGGTAAAAAGTCAAAAATGTCACATGGAAAATCATTGTTAATTATGACTGAAGTATAACATGACACTTTCAGTTTTCCAGCGGTTATTTCATGGACACATCTGATCCTTTCCTGCCTTTATCAGCTTGAGTATTAAGTCAATGGACTTAGATAAAGGTAGGTCAGGGAAGAAGCAAGCACTTCCTAAAACCTGTTAGAGAAACCAGAATTTTACTGGATAGGAAGCAGGACAAAAACTTCTGTTGTTGAAAGAATGTGCTTGGATCTTTCCTTATTGAGACCTCAGCTAATAATTTCTTTTGTTTTCAATTGTTTAGATGAAACTAAAACCACTTAGAGCCATTGAACTCTGCAACACACACATACAGCACAGTGCTATCTCTAGCACTCCTTGAGCACAGCCTCAGATCAGATCCGTGGATCCAGATCTGCACCCAGTACAAAGCCAGCCAGGGAGATTTTAAATTCAGCACCAAGCTTAGCCTTTGTACACTCTTAAAGTACAACTTGAAGCAGTCTGTAGTCTGCCTTGAACTGTCTGTAACCTCCAGAAGCTTTCCAGTTGCCAGGGCTTGCTGGGAACGGGAGCACTGAACCAACATCTCACAAGATAGGGGTCTGTGTATCTGGGAGTTGTGTTGCCTGCAGCACTTCTCCAGCAAGGTGGATCAGCGGCAGCCCGTTCCTTATGGAAGCTGCAAACTGGCAGGTTATTAGCAATGTTTACAACTTAATGTAGGTCAGTGACAAACAGTAGAAAACACGAAGGTAAAGTGTGAATATTTGACGTTGTTAGTAGGGATGCTATGGAAAACGTGGTGGGTGGTGATAGATGGGTGTCTATCAGTGTGGTTGGGATGTTGGCACATTTATTTGTGTTTGGGGCTGCATGTGAGTATTGCAGAGCATTCTTAACGAAAGCCAGTAAACATTTTACTACGCTGTCAGGTATTTGGAGTTCACCGATGCTGCAGGAAACTTGTTTTGCATATTTAGAAATAGGTCACTGGGACACGATTACACTTCTCTTCTGAAAAGCAAGGTGTGATTGAGAAGAAATTCAGTGTGCAGAGCTCCAGCAGAGTTGTGAAACCAATCAGAACCAGCTGACACAAGACCAATTGTTAATATCCCAAAAATAAAGTGTCTGACATCTCAGTCCTTTGCAATTGTAGAAGTAGGTGCTGTGTCCCTGTGGGAAGCCCTGCTGCCAAGAAGCTCCTTAGTGATCTGTGAATGCCAGTGTTAGAACAGTGTTATGTAGGACTCTGAAATCCTGCAAATTCTGCTCATTCTGAGTACCAAGCAAGGGTCATTTTTGTAGGAAATTGCATGCTCGGAAAGTTTTTGCGTACTTGGGAAGAAGGTGCATTAAAATGGCTTTTAGAGGTGGATTTCTTTTATTGTCAAATATGAAACGTATTAAAGCTGAGAATTCAGGACATCATTCGGTAATCCTTTGAATAGAGAAATCTTTGATCTGAATTGTATCTCCTTGATAAGAAACACAGTGGACTACCAGTTTGATAACTGGGTCTAGAAATGTCAAGGCTTGTTCTTCTGTCTTTTTTTTATAGATTTGATGAACAGCTTTAACGTGAAAGCCCAAATGGCCTGAATAACATCTGTACTGAGAATATATGTAGTATAATAATGTAAGATACACCGATGGTAGCCTATGCTACCTTTTTAGTTTCCTCTGATAAGGAAAAAAACATTAAAAAATAAGGTGGTGTTTTGGTTTTGGTTTGTTTAGGTTTTTTTAAAGGTCTGCTATACATTAAATCACCAACTTTGTATTCTAATTGTTTAATGTCTCTATTTAATCCCATATATTCTTCTCATTTTCCCCCAGGATTCATGCCAGACTAATTAGTATCTAGTTCATTGTGTCATCCTGCTTATCCTGTTTTAACACTGGCACAGCTTCGGGAATCTTCAGCATTAAAAATGCGATTAAAAATGAACACCAAGAAAGAGGAGGTGTCCTCAGTCAACAATTTGAGGGCTCTTAAGGGCAGACTACAAGCATCTGCAGATTTTTTAAAAAATATTCATCTCAGGTGCTGTTTTGTAACTTTCCATACTATATGTTCCTCTTCATCATCATACAACATAAATTATCAATGAGCTCCTTTCCAAATGCAGAACAGAAATGTTTATGCGACGCCACTCTCTTTCTGTGTATTAATACTTGTAGCACTTTTGGTATCAATGGACTACACTATGATACCTTTTTTTATCCTTTCTGCACAAGTGATATCTTTAACCCAGAAGCTGTACCAGTGAAGTTAGAAACAGATTAAAGTGCTGTAAGGGAAAGTTACCCTCCAGTGGTTATGTAAAGCTTATCAAAATTCTATGAAAAATTATTCTAGGCATTTAAAAAATGGTACATCTTCCCTGGGATTTCTTGACCCATGCGCTCAGCTACGCTATTGCCTATCTCTGCTCCTTGTTAATTCTTCTTCTCTTGGACTAAACTCGCAGTATATATCTTCTTCCACATGGATAAAAGGTATATGAGGGGCTGATTTCCACCTTTGTCAGGGAAATGTATTTTGCGATTAGGAATCACTGTAAAGAACAGAAACCTGTGGGAGGGAGCAGTCAGTCTGCTAACTGCGTTGTTCTGTTTTCAACAGGCTCTGGGTGTTTTCCTCATTAATGGTAGTTCACCTCTTTCTTTAATATCTATAAAATTACTTATGGAACACATACCTAAATAGAGGACCTTTTTGAATCTTATACTGGACTACAGCTTAATTGTCATTTACAGTGATCTTAGGTGCAGCAGCATTGAGACTTCTCATCTACAGTAAACAGGACTTCTAGCTGTCTTGATCATACCAGCTGCAGACTTTTAGGATTTCACAAGTGTCTAAGCAGGCATCTAGATCCGCATTTTGGGCTTATACTGTAATAGAAATAAGGGTTTGGTTTAAACTTGAATAATATTGCTCATAAAATGCAGAGATACTTCATGCTCAAACATATGCCATCTGTGCAGGGTTTCTGATAACATTTACATAAAAGCAGAAGGCTTTACTACATCTGTGATTCATCTAAAAGTAAAGTTTTAGAATGGGAAGGTGAACACATTCCTGTGCGATGAGAAGACTCGGTTTCAGGACAGGCAAAGCAATTGCTTTTAGTTCTGGCTTATGAGGACCTGAAGGTATAGGGGGAGCTTTGGGATTTGGGCTGGGGTCAAAGTTGTTCTCTTATATCTTACTAGCTTATCTCACAGTGGAAACGTTTGTTTAGGTTATCACCAAAGAGAAGGTAAAATAGACTGTGCTTTAATGTGTCAGTGGCTAAAACAGCAGTCCTCTTGGATGTACCTGTAGGAAGATCACCCTACTGGGAAAACAGAAGTATCTGCTTCAGTGAGGTTGTATGGATAGAAATAATACTATTATAATAGAATAATAGTATTACGAAGAGGAAATTTAGATTAATTCTCTGGCTTCAGCAAGCTTGGATTAAATTGCTTTTGCTTAAGTTTAAGAAAAAATATATTTAAGGTTCATTTATACCAAAATCTTATCAGGCCTCTGGCTTGGCCACTCTTACTTCCTTGTTTGATGTGTAATGTATATATAATTGTCTCTCTTGGAGATAGAAGTAAGCAAAATTCAGCATACAGTTGTTGTTTTGCAAGGAAGATAGGCATGCTCTTTCTGCTTCTTTACAGTTAGATCATCCTTAAAATTGGCAGGTTGTGGAAATGGTACCCTGCTGTCTCTTGCTAAGCTGAATTCTGCACACCATTTGGAGTCTTAATTTCACCTCCCTCCAAGCATTTTCCTTTTATTAAATGAGAGAGTTGGTAAACATTGCATCCTCTTTTAGGATTCTTAGTTTAAAAAGAAAGAAGAAAGTCTATTTGGACTCCTTTTATGGTTTAGGATACAAGTTTGGAGTGAGTCCAAAATCCCTTTTCCACAAGTGGCTTCATATCAGTCAGACTTAAAATCCTGAGTATCAGAGTTACCTTTGAAAATGGTACCCCTGCTTTCCAATCAAAAATGCTAGGATAATTAAATATCCTGAAAACCTGTATCTGGTTTGAGCCTTTGGACATGTATTATGTTTAAAATGCATGCACTTTAAGATTTTTTTTTTAATATTTCTTGAGAAATTGTGTAATGTGATAGGGGAAAAAGAGCAGAGCACTCCAGAAGGCTCTGCCTTCCTATGCCTGGTTAAACTCAGGAGAATTTTTGCTGGGCAGCAGTTGGAAGTCCTAAAATGCAAAAAGAAGCAAGCATGAGGTGGTAAGAGCCACAGCTACTTTTAAAGTCAATGGGCAATACTAATTTTTAATGCTTAAGATGTAATCAATTAGCAATGCATAAAGAACAGCTGGTGCTGCCAGTAAAGTGTGTCGGGGGGCATTTTTGGAATAAGACTGTTTATTTATGGCCAAAATCCTGAACTTTCTATGTCAGAAGATAAATGTTAATAATGGAAATACACACTAATAATCATAAGCATATATTCCGTTCTGTTAATTTTTAATTATAAAGCAATAAAATGCTTCCTTGCTAGGAACAACTTGATTGTAACAACTGTTTCTAGTAAGAAAATAAACATAACAGTTCTTTTGGTGAAAATCAAAGAGGATTTTACAGCAGAGCTGGTCTTCTCACTTCAACTGATTACCCTGCTAGTATCTCATCTCCATTAGAAAACAGAAAAGAACAGGGTGGAAAGGATGGAGGATGCAATCAGGGACAGTCGTGATTCAGGAAACAGAGGAGTGTTTGTTTTTAAAGAGCCTGTGTGACACACAAACCTGCATTGAGATCATCCCCCTTGTTACGAGTGCTCTCACCACCCTTAGTGCTGTATCTTATCATTCCCCTTAATCATTTGTCTCCCTTGGGTAACCCAGGGTGTCTAATTATTTGCATATACATTTAGGTCAGGCAATGGCTTTCTCGCAGAGAACCACCAAAAAACACATTGCTGTGTCTTCCTTAAACCTTCATTCCACTGAGCACACAAAGTAAAATCTTACGCTCCCCAGCAGAATACTAGGAGGATGTGTAGCTAAATGCTTAATCTTATTAGCAATGTGCTATAGGGAAGCATGAACCTTCCTTTAAGCCCTGCCAACTGTTCCGTGGAGCTCAGGATTTTTAATAGTAAAATTAACCACGTTTCTACTCCCAGCACCCTGTCCTGCTGCATCCCGACAGGAGGGATCTCTCAGGTACCAGCAGCACCCACTGCTTCCCTCAGCCTGGCGTGGGGCACCCACTGCTTCCCCCAGTGTGGGGCGTGCGGCAAGGCGGGAGGAGGCTGAGACCATGACAAAAGGAAGCTTCTTTTCTAACACAACCTCTGCACCGCTCAGTTTTCTTCTACACCTGAGGCTGAAAGAAGCCTAACTGCTTGAAATGTTCCGATTACATCATGTAAAAGGGCAGCATAAAGTCCTGCACAGGGAGCTATCAGATCATCACTCTATTGCTAGGAGGAGGCAGCTGAGCAGAAATTTCCGCTGTGTACCTGAGAAGCAAACAGGGCATTTTTTAACTTGCCCTGACCAGCAGCCTGTTGGTACCAGCCAGCACAGTGTTCATGCTGTCAGCTTTGGCTGTTGTCAGTAATTTATTGCTTTAAAAGGAGATAGGATGAGCATTTATAGAAATACAGGCACACACTTGTCAGATGTATGGAGAAACAAGTAAAAAACCGATGCTTTGAAACTGAGCAGTCATCCCAAAATAATAATCCCTCGGAGTCGCTGTGAGTGTCAGAGCAAAGGAAATGCCATTGCACCAGAGCTAACAATAAGGCAGATCACAAAAGTCCTACTCACCATGTTTTAGCACTGAGCAGAAATCCTCTGTCTCCTAGCCTTGCTACTGAGGCTGGTCTTTATCCAGAGGCTCCTGTGATGCTTTTCAGATTCCGAGGGGCTGGACCACTGCTGCTCTCCAGTGTTACTCTCCACCCCCTGTCTTTTCCTCCTCCTTCTTCCTTCATCCCCACCCCCTCATTCCTCCTGCTTGTAGCTTTTTTGTACCTTACGCAGATTCTAGGCTTCCACATGTAGCTTGATTTAGGAAAGATGCTTATTTCAGCCATCTGCTTGATGCTATGGAAATGCCTCCATTGCTAAGGAAGAAAATCCCATAAGGTAAGCTCAGGAGTCCTGAGCCAGCATTTTGATTCCTCTCTATATGACTGCGTATTAAACAGGGAGGAACACATCCAAATTTGTTATCCTGCTCACATGGTTTTTTTTGTTTCTGACTAGGATTCAGGAAGAGC
>NW_010198282.1:71062-113246 GCF_000695765.1 Mesitornis unicolor
TTAGGTTACTGAGATGCTTCACTGTGCAATGTATGCAGATTATTGGGCTGTGCCACCCTTGATAGGGCTTTTAATCATGCTGAAGTTAGAGGAGATGTCTGTGGGAGCAAAGGAGGGTAAGGGGAGAGAGTAACTATTTCTGCTGCCCAAAGCTAGATTGCCTGGTGTTAGCTTCATATTGCCTTCGACAAACATGATTTATCAAATTCTCCTTACAGTCAGTCCAACTCCTGCTCCAGCGTGCTGTGAAGTCAACATCTGACATTAAAACAACGTTCTTTGTTATATCGATGAGTTTATTACCATCACAAGCATCAGAGCTTTAACTTCACAAAAGCATAAAGCTGGCATCCATGCCCTAGCCCTCTCACTGGGGAAGGCTTCCAACCTGATGGTGTCTTGATTGTCCCTCCGCATGAACTCTCCAAGTCCTTTACATCAGTCTCTCAAACCCCCTGCCTTCTCTGTCCTGCTCGTTGAAACACTGTTGGGGGCATGGTAGGAGTCTCTTAAAAGCAGAAGTGTATGCCATGAAGCTGTGGCATAATCCACTTCAGTAGCTCTCCAGTGAGCTGCAGTTTAGAGCTGTACCCTAGGATAATGCAGTAGTTTATGTACAGACCAGGGTATCTGCGGGCAGGTTACGATGTAGGGGCTAACATCACAGTTGCTCTAAGGCAGCGAACAGGCAGCTCGTGGATGATTGAGCGAGACAGGGAGAGTTCAGACAGATCCCATCTGTGCAGGTATTTAGAAAATCCTCCAGCTCAGTACGAACTGAAGATGAGCGTTCCCTCACAACTGGAGCGGGTGCATCAGTCAGAGAGCTGATCTCTTCTGTCCCCACATGACTGCAGAAAGGGAACAAAAGCCTTAACCCACTGCCTCTTCTCATCGTCCTTTTCACAGCATGCTTTAGCTGAACCTTGGACATGAGAGAGGGAAGGAGCTTAAACTTTTGTGCTGTCTAAACTTCTAAGGCTGAAAAATCAGGTAGTTAACCTTAAAGGAGGCAGAACGGAGTGCTCCTGCTCTGAGTGCCAGCCAGTAATCCACTCCTGTGTCCCCAATGGTAAAGGCTGGAAAGTTATATCTTGGAAAACATCCTGAGTTCAGTCCAACCTGCCACAAGTAGAAAGTCCATGTATGACTTCACCAAAAGATTGGCGAGAGGAAAGAACAAGGTGTGGGTGAATCCTAGTAGCTCTGGCAAGTAGATTAAGACCAATCGTGAGAGAAAATACATTCATTAGAAATATATTTGGCAGTTGTTGTTCTGCATGAATTATTCGTATTGATACAAGAGGAAGCCTTTTTTCATTATGAGTATATGCAGCTACCAAGTTTTGAGGTAGTACATCCTTACTCTGCAGGGATGACACTTTTGAAAGCCTCCACTTAGTACACTGTTTTGGAAAGAGGGAGCCTTTAAAACTTTGAAGTCCTTTTTGGACCAAGGCTTGTGAGAATTGCTGATAGACATGAGAGTCAATCAGAGGCCACTTCTGGTGCTGATTCAAGGCTGGCGGCGGTATCATCTGAGCAAACCTAGCAAAACTAAGTGTTTAGATTTTTTTCTATGAAAACTATTCATGCACACTATTTGTGACCTGAGCTGCTGCAGTCTGAAGTGCAGGCATTAAAGGTAAAGGTACATCAGAAAAGGTATGCTCAAATATGCCATGTGGAGAAGGAAGTAGATAACAGAGAGCACTTAAAATTGCATTTGAAGCCACCTTCATGTTCAACTCAAGCCCAATAAGACAAGCCATCCTCAAAGATTTAGAGAAGATAATCTGGCCAGGGAGGAGCAAAGCTCTTAGCTCCAGTAGTGTTTCAGGTAGTTCCCATACCTGCTGTCTCTAGGACAGTCTGCTGCTGCTCCTCAGGAACTGGGGAAACTCTCGTGTTTTTCCAGTGGCACCTGTTGTCCCTTTGAGTTAGAAGAGATCCCTCTAGACCTGGATTAGATACCCAAATCTGTTCATGGTGACTCAGATAAAGCAGTTCCTGTGATGAGAGAACTTCAGGCTTTAGGATGTTCACTTTAAGGTAAGGACAAACATTTCCATCTTTAGGGCCTTTTATTTCCCTTCATCAAGGGAAGTGGCCTAAATCCATCAGCCATCCCTAGCCATAGCTGTCCATAGCCATCCACGGCCATAGCCTGCATTGGCCTGAGTCACAGTCTCATTGCATGCACTGGTAAATACACAGTCTGTTGAATAGCAGCTGAACCATGGTAGCCCATATGCATTGCAATAGGACTTTTTTTCTTCCCCAATAGTTCTCGATTTGTATTTCCTTGAACTATCCTTTTCTGCTATCCCTTCATTTCAGGCTATTTCACTGTGGCCGTTGATCAGCTTGGTTCAAAAGGTTGGTTCTTGGAGAATCTAATCATCCTCTCTAATTAACTCTGATTAATTCAGTCTGTCCAGAACTGTTTTGGGCATCAGTGGACATAAAAGGGAAGGGAAATCAGAAAGCTGTAAATGAGGGGCACATGGAACAGCTGCCATCTGTTTACCAGAAGCCCACTGCCCTTGGCATGGGGAGTGAGAAGAGGACCCTTGGGAGAAGAGGAACGAAGGAACATACAGTGCCTGGCATGGCACGAGTAGAGCAGCAGGGATCCTTGGTATCCAACAAGGAGGACTGGGGAAAGGAGGAGGAAAATCCCCATGAGGGGCAGTATGGAAATACAGGGAGGGAGTTTTTAGATGAAGGAGAACCTGGAAGCCTGCATCTCCTCACTGTGGGCAGCAAATGTTTGCATCAAGTGACTGAGGACAGTATTAGCATGAGCAACTCACAGAAACCAATCTATACTATTCTTAATAGACAGAAATCATGGAATAACGTAGCAGATTCTTTGACCTTGAGACTCAGAACAAAACAGTTTGCTGAGATAGCTCTATTTATTTCCTAAGAATTGCTTACAGAATGAATTTGATCCAGGCTATTTCCTGCCAGTGAAGCAATGAAGAATCTAACATCCCCAATCCAGTCGAGCTTTCTGCTAACATCAGCTTAAACTTAATTATTCATGGTTTCTTATCAGTATTTCTTGGTTTTGCATGTTGCAGAGAATTGGTAATGGGATATGGAGTTTTCTCTCTCCAGATTGCTAGCAGAAGACTGCCCTAGGTTGAAGGGAACAATCTTTGCTACTTATCTGACACCTTCCCAGGGCTTACATTAAGTTAATTGCTACTCTCTTCTCAGTTACTTGGTGATCTAGAGTCTGCTGCAAAATTTAGGATTGCAAATTGCTGCTAATAACGTCAGTACTTAGCAAAGGAAATAGAAGGACTTTTATCCACAGATTTCTGTAATTGTATTACATCCTAATGCCTCCTGCCTGTCTTCCCTGGGAGGCACTGTTATTGCCGTATTTGCTGCCAAGGGGAGGAGGTGGAGCAGGTAGGGTTGCAAGAGCCCCTTTCAGTACTGGTATTAAAAGCTTGGCTGTCCTTCCCTCCAGCCAGCCCTTGGGAGGAGGGCCAAGTGCCTCCAGGATGGGACTGACGGGGTTTTCACTGTTCTTGGACTATGGGTGACTGGTTGTGAACTGTTTGTTGCCTCCGATGAGAATGAAGAAGGCTTTTGAGAAAAAAAGAAAATGGTGAAAAATCGTAAAACATAAAATCAACATGGGAAAAATTATCTGAATTAAATGCTATGAAGAACTACTCCAGAAGAATTGCTTCACCAAATCATGAAGAACTCCAAGGCTCTGGAGACCAGAGGCAACACACGGGAGGGACATGACACCTTAGGGACCTGACTACAGAAATGTTTAAATCCGAGGCACTTTCAGAAGTTTTTCCATTCCAGATATGCCTGTGTATCATAGACACCTGTCCAGATGAGGCAAGAACATCCATTTTATTGAATGGCTGCTGCCATTAACAGACACTCCCTGTCCCAAAGGCAAAATAATAGTTCAGCATAAAGTAAGGGGGATGGCAAAATGTGCTATGCCGCAGACGTCCCAGTGCAACCTATAAGCAAAATGTTCTCAGCTTCTGCTGAGGGAGGTGCTATTGTGACAACATGAGGGAAGGTTATAGAAAATTCTTAATTACTTTTTTGTATGACGTGGTTTCCCTGCTTAATTTTGTATTGCGCTCTGCCTGCATACATAGAATTAAGTGCTCTGAGGGCCTTGTTAAAGGCTCAGTCAGGAAACAGAAAAAAGAGCTATAGATGTAAGTAGCCATAGATACTCAGTTTCAAATAACAGAGACAGGCCATCAGTGAGGGAAAAACTCTTTCAGTGGCTTTAATGGGATAGTCTTTCAAGTGCGAAAGCTGGGATCAAAGGAGGGCTAAAACAAAAATGACCTAGATAAAAGAGACTTGAGTAATTAGATAAAGTTAGTGAGGGTGAGTGCGTCAGCGCAGCAGGCTCAGACCTACGTGCTCAGATGGGGATACTGAGCTATGAGCAGAACAGGCTGCTGCTCCCACTCCTGCCTTTCACTATTTGTGTTCTTTTAATTTGTGCCTCAGTGAAAAAAATAAATCGTGTGTTGCACAGACACGCTGGCTTGGTCGCACTGCAGAAGATAGGCTTGTCACAGGATTTTGCAGAGGAGTCCTCATGGGTGGTAAGGAGGCCATGAACCACATCCCAAATCCTCTTCTGAGGAAAGAAACCCCTTGGCTGAGTATGCAGCTGACAGGACCTCAAGGAAAAAGAGCACCACAGCCAGTTTGCTAACTGCAATAAGTAGTCACTTGCTGTGTGTAAAAACTCACTGTCAACCAGTCAGTATTTAAATACAGGCAAACAAAAGAACATTTGAAAGATGGATGGTAAATGAAGCCTTCGAAATTGCCAGCCGTGCAGTTGGTAACAATGCGGTTAGAAATGCTTATGGTGGATTTACTTGGTGGGACACACAATGTGGAAACAAATCTGTGTGTTGGATTTATGTTGGTAGTGGCAACGTCACAGCCAGATGTCACTTTAAAGCAGCACGCTGTAGATCTTAGAAAAGAATAAAATACACACTTCTAGATGCAGTTTGCTAGCAGAACTAGAGATGATGTTTGGCAATCTGTTCCTCCTCTTCTCCTGCCTCCTGTGTGCTAGGTGGCAGTGGCTGACTCCAGAAGCTGCCATCACAGCTGGAAAGTGAAACCTCCACTGTGTTCTTTGATGTTTGTAGTAGAGTATGGCATTACAAGCAAGGTGCTTATGGTAGTGAAGTAAGACCATCATTATTATATTTTTGCAGTTACAGTAAGTAAAGCAGTAAAACTGGGAACTCGGCTTCTGACAAAGTGCTCCATTAATGTATCATGAGTATTGACAATACCAAGGTCATCGTTTGGTTTGCAGCTACACTAATTACCAGCAGGCTTCAGAATATGGTATTTTATGGGTCTTCTAGCTGGCAGGCTATTTAGAGAGGGGTGATTTGTTGAGCACTATTCTTTGGGCTTTATCCTTTCATGGCTTTGGCTGTTACCATAGCTCTGCAACAAAACAATCTCTCCCAGCTGTTTGGCTTTTCACAGAGGGGTTATTAACATTTCTAAGCCAGCTGACAAGCCTAGGCAGTACTCAAGCATATTAAACTGTTACATATTTCTCTTACGAATGTGCAGTAGCCATTTTCCAACCAGCAGCTGAGTGTCAGTGCAAGCCAAGGTAGTGCAGTGGCTGGGGGACAGGACCACTGTGTTCGGTGACAGAAAGCTGGGAGCCGAGCTCGGCTGGGGCCGTGCGAGTGGAGCTGTGTTACGGTAGGGTGGCTGCTCTGTGCTTTGTCACTGTGGGTTGAGGAGGGTGGCAAGCCTGTGCAATGGGGCACCTTCATTTGGGAAAAAGATTCAGAAGTTATTCTGGAGCTTTAATACAGGGATGGCAATTTCTCACCCTGTAAATGCACCAGTACAACCTGCACTTCTGATAAGGACTAGTGTTTTTTTAATACCTCTGTTTCTAGGCACCTGGTTTGAAACACTTTACAGGGAGTCTAACTCTTCTTGAAGACACCTTCAGGTGCTTCAAAACCTTTTATATGTTGCAATTTTACTGTGAGGTAATTTTACTCTGGGTTCAGAGAGCTTGAGTGGAAAGGGTAGGAAAGAGTATGAAGTGGGGAGTGCTGCTGGCTGCATGGTTATAACTACATAGTCTGCATGGTTATAGCTACATAATCAGTCATTTGGAGCTTGACAGTGTTTCAAAGAGCCTGGTCCATTCAGAGCTAACAGAGTGGTATCCCAAAATGGACAGAAGTCAGCCACAAAATGAGTTAACTTCTTCCTCAGCTCATTAAATGAGTTGCTCAGTCAAGAATGAAGTCTTGATTCACACGCAGGTACGTGTGTTGTCACAGAAATGGTATGAGAATGACAGAGGGATGGGGACCTTGATTTCCTTATTCGTTACTTTAATCTGAAGTTTTCTGTTCAAGAAATGTTGCTGCATCTCCTCACACCATGTAGGGCAGGAGGTCTGTGGTGGACACCCGGCAGATCAGTCACAGGAGTGCCAGTATTTCTGGTTGGAGTTGGAGGAGGCAGATTGCTCTGCCTTTGGCTCTTCCCTGTTACAGATAGAATCATGGAATCACAGAATGTGTTGGGTTGGAAGGGACCTTTAAAGCTGATCCAGTCCAACCCCTGCAGTGAGCAGGGACATTGGTACCAGATCAGGTTGCTCACAGCCCCATCAAGCCTGGCCTTGAATATATCTAGGGATGGGGCCTCTGTTACCTCTGTGGGCAACCTGGGCCAGTGATTGACCACCTCATGGTGAAGAACTTTTCCCTAATATTCAACCTAAATCTACCCTTTTCTAGTTTAAAACCATTACCCCTCACCCTATTGCTACATGCCCTAGTGAACAGCTCTTCCCCAGATTTCTTATAGGCACTTTTCAGGTATTGGAAGGTCTCTATAAGGGCTTCCCGGAGCCTTCTCTTCTCCAGGCTGAACAACCCCAACTCTCTCAGCCTGTCTTTGTAGGAGAGGTGCTCCAGCCCTTTGAACATCTTTGTGGCCTCCTCTGGACCCACTCCAGCACTTCCCTAACGCCAGCAGGGATCAAGCTGAGGTTAGTCTGCTCCAGATTGGGAAACATTGCCCCAGTAATTAGAAATTACCGAAAATAACAAAGTGCTGCAACACCTCAGTGATGGAAGAGCCCAGGTAATATGCAGAGAAACATGAGTCAGGAAGAAGGTTAGCTCTTAACTGCTGTGGTCCTCTTCCCACAAGTGCTGCTGCTGGCGGCAGTGAGGGGAGGAGTGGGCAGCAACAGCAGCTCCCAGGTGAGTGTGTGTGTGTGCCTGTTGCCTGGCGCAGTGCTCCCAAGACACCCTGCTCAGGGCTCCTGGATTCTCTGATAATATTCTTTTCCCTGTCCCATAAAGATGTTTCTTCAACACCGAAACAGGTATTTGGAGTTGTGAGTTTTCTCCATGATGTGTGCTGCTGTCTCTACCTGAAGTGTCTGGTGTATTTCTGATTATTAAGGTGCTAGCCTGTTGCATCCCTTCAGTGTTCAAGGGTGTGGGATGAGCGGATCAGCAATGCGTGTTTTATTTCAGAGTTCTCATCTTTGGCTATTTGTAGGAGGACAAAGGCCTTCCATGGAGATGATATGCCAGACTATGGCAATCATCAGCACTTTCTGTGAGGAGAGGGAGACCACATTCCCTGCTGAAGCAAACAGATGTAATGACTGCATTTTAGCACCTCAGCGATAGGCTATTGTCCATGCTTCATTCAGAGCTGCGGGTAAGGTGCTGGTGACAGCACAGCTGTGCTGTGACGTGACCGAGGACAGGAGGCAGGGGAAGGGGGACATGGCTGCTGCATCTCCAGCTGGGGCATTGTGGTGTGCAGGGGCTGCCTGGGGCTGGGGCTGCAGCAAGGGGGCTGCAAAAGGCCACAGAGCAGCTCTGGGGCCCCTTTTGACTTCTCCCTGGTTTGTGGGCAGTGCGTATGCAGTGCATTTGTGCAAGGAAAGAAGGAAAGTGGAGTCAAAAGGAGCCCAGAGAAGAGCTCCCATTTAATAAACATTTGAAATATTCCTAGACAGGAAAAATGTTTAGGAAAATGTGAGGATTCGATGTTCTCATTAATTCTTTGGGCTTTTTCCTTTTGCTGGTTGAATGAGGCATAATTTGTATTAATATATTAAGTATCGTGCTTATAAGGGAGATGCTGGTTGGTTAGAGAACAGTCCTACTACACTGTCAGATACCGCATATTCTTATTTAATATATTTAATATAACTGTCTTTTAATTTGCTTCATCATAAAGAGGAAACCAATATCCAAAGTCAGATTTCATGAAGTGCAGTAACTGGTTGTTCACTCTTAAAACACTTTTAACAGGAAACTTAAAACAGTATTGTGACTCCTTTTAGCTTAATTTCCAGATCAGCAAGATTGATGAAATCTTGTTCTTCATACCTGCCTACTTGTCCCTGCCTTTAAATAACTTCTATACCTATGAGCTGGGTTTATCTTAACTCAAGATAGTGAGGGAGGTCTCAGAAAATGCTGCCATTTTTTAAGATTTGATGAAACTAGGTGGCACGCTAGCAGAGCCAGGCCATGTAAGTACCTCTACTGGAGAAAAAAGGGCTGGAAAAGAAACACCACTTCTATCAGAAATCAAAAAAGCAGCATTGCAAGTAGGGAAACATCTTTGATACTAAAAGCTGCTCATCGAAACCAGATGACAAGGTCCCAGAAAAGCAGGCTTTGTTACACTACTTGAACTATTTACTTTATATGTAAATCAGTGGGGAAAAAAACCCCTCTGTTAAGAGCAGCTGTTTATAAGCTTTAATGCAGTAGTAAACAAAATACGAGAAAATGGTCAAAACCTACGTATGAGAGATTTTTCCCTGCTTTTGGTAATTCCGGTTGTTTTCCAGACTTGCAGTGGGACTTGTAGGTAACCCTACAGCTGCTGTAAAACCCACTTCACACCCTCCTCACTGCACAGATGGGTACCTGGGTGAATTGATCTGGAGTGACTGCATTATCTTCTGGGTCATCACGGTCATTTTACCAGAGAATCTCTCTCAGATGGCTTGATATTTCTGTGACAAAATACTGAGTATCAGCCAGGACATCCAATTCGTTCAGTCAAATACCAGAGATACAGGGTTGCATATATAGTAACAGTGCCTTTCTGGACCACTGCTGCCAGATGCAGTGTCACTGAGCCTTTTTTGAGCTTGTATTAATGAGAACAAAAACTGAAACGGGGGGGTTGGTTGCGGTTTTCTGTGTTATTGTTTCCTGGTTTGTCTGTTGGGGTTTTTTTGAGGAAAGCTTCCTGAAGTCATTACTCAAAGGAAACGCTCGCTTTGCTGCAGAGAATCCTGCAGCGAGACAGCCTTGATTTCTTGTTCCCGAGGCTCTCCCGCAGATGCTGTAGTGTCGCAGCAGGGAAGCTTTCTGTCTGCAAAGAGCAGCTTTTCAGCTGAAAAACACATCTCTGAGTTGTTAACAGGCAAAGACGCCTTTGTTCCGCCTGTTGTAAACTCCTACCCGTGTTTGGGCTGTTGTTGCAAACAAAGAGACGTTCCGCTAGATGGCCCTCCACAGCAATCATTGAACACGGAAACCAGTTCTTGCCTTTGAATTGCACTTTAAGCTTTGTCAACAAACTTTCTATCCCATGATTCACGTAGGCCAGACTCGTCTTCTCCAGTCCCGAAACTGGGCAGCCCCATTCCTGCAAAATTTTCCTACGTTCAAATACTTTGTCTTTTTTTTACTGTCAATCTGTACTCAGAAAATGTATGTTCAAAATCCTGCCTTCTCCTGTATGGGAGCTGTGTAAGTGGCTGCTAAATGTTCTCTTTATCCACATATAACAAATTGAGATCTGGGACTTAAGGTTACAAGGTTATTGTACATGTTCATGTACAAAAGTGGTAGCAATGATACTACAGCCTTGCCATTGGTCTTGTTGTACCTGTTCTGCTTAAAATTTTTACATCTGGCAGGATTTCCTAAGGGGGGGAAAAACCCACAGAACGAATCTTTCAGAGGACGTAAACTGACATTATTAACATTTAAAGAGTTGCATGAATCAGCCTCAGCTTTGGCTTTGGTTGAGGAATTTTGGGAGAGATCCCTTCTGAGTGTTCTGCCTATGACAAGCCAACAGGAGGCCATTTTTGGCGGCCTCTTCCTTGCAGCGTGGCAGAGAGTACTTCCTTGTATTTGTTCCTCCAGGTCACTGCCGTTTGTCCAAATTACACCTTCCTGTGCTGCTTCCGTTTTGCTGATGCTGCCTAGTGTTAAATTGCTGGGTGCTTGACACAAGTCTCATCTTCCTGCCGTGAGCTCCGTGTAGGTGAACTCCTTTCACACACAGCTCTTTCTAGGGCTGGTTATTCCCAGAGGACGACTCATTAATGGTATACAGCCACTGCAGAGCTTTGTAAGTGAGCCTGGTGGTGGATGTGTAGCACAGGCTGTGTGTGATTCTGCTGGTGTGCAGGTGCTTACAAAGGGAGTCTCACCAGGAAGCTGATCAGGAGTTAATGCCAAACAGGTCCCCGGTGCTAAGTTGATGCTTTGTGCACAAGTGGCAACTCACAGCACCTGCATCAGCCACACAGCAATTTAAGAGATGGAAACAGGCCTGAGGAAGGGACTGAGACTAAGGTGTTGCTGAGACTGGGTGTACTTTAGGTTAGGGTAAGGAAAGGGTTGAGGACTGGGTTTATGGGCTGGAGGCTGCAAGAAAAGGATGGGAATGAAGAATTTTGTGTCCTGCCTCAGTGCAGCATGTATAGCCCATTGCAGAGCTGGGTGCTGTCACTGTCCTCTCAGTTGCTGCTGTTAGCGCTGCTATCTCAGCCAAACAGGTTTGGAAATGTCAGTACTGAAATGAAAGCAAAAGTCTTCCTTCTCATTTTGTGAAGTGATCCATGGGCTTTAGGTCTTAAACTGCTGCAAAATGTGAAATAGGCTCGGGACAATTTGAGGTAATGAGTTGCTTGGCAGGAAAAGGGCAGACAGTGATGCTAACACCTGATGCTGGTAATAAGAAAATTAGAACTGTCACTAATAAGGTACATGTAGGGAGCGTTCATCAAGCAATGCACAGAGGGATTAAGAAGTTGAAATTATGTGATTATGACCATTAAAAACAAAGTAAAATAACATTTTAAAATGTGCTTTTGTAAGTAGGCAAACCCCAGTGCATTCACTGGGAAGGAAATGCAGCAGGCTAACAAGAATGTGCCTGACTATTGCTGTGGGCCCTGGCAAGGGCTCTTTGTTTTGCTGTGCTGCCTTCAAGGGGCTGGAATCGGTTTTCCTTGCTGAGGAGGGTGGTGTTGCTAAATGCTATTATGGTAACATAATGAGAAATCAGAGCAGCTAAGTCTTGACAAGGCATCCAGCTCGAGGTAATTAAAATAGAGAAGTTATACCATGGTGCCAGGGGAAATAGTAAAAGCACAGATGGGGAGATTTGATTGCTTACTGGGGATTAGTGTGGTTAGTGCAGAGGTCTTAAAAGGACAAAGGGACAATCTGGACAACTTCAAGGCTGGAACCAGGAGCTGAGAAGAGATGTGAGCATATGGGTTGCAGATAAAAAGCAATTTTAAGGGTCACTACTAGTGTGAGGGAAAAGGCACGCTTTAGGGTTAACCCAGCTTATGGGAGCTGAGTCTGGGAAAAGTGTCTGTGCACAATCATGGCTCGTCATAATAAATGTAGTTTTGTTCATACTGTAGCAGGGCTAAGCCCAGACCAGATCTGCTTAACAAAAGGTTATCCTGAGCCAAATCATTCCCAGTCCAAGCCAGACTGGCCCATCATTTTCAGTGTTACAAGGCAGATGTGGTTCAAAGTGCACCTCAATGCACCAAGTGGGTCTTAGAGGTCACAACCCTGGGCTGGGGTCCAGTGGCAAAGATGGGTCTGCTCTGGCCTGCGGGGGGAAAATGCATGTAGCACAGGATGAGGTGTTAGTGGTGTAGATCAGATGGAGGTGTCTTCCACACTGAATTAGAGGGCCATAATCTCTCCTCCTCTGCACATCCTCTCATATTGGGCTTAATTTCTGCATGGATTGGGAGGCAAGGTACATAGGCTTACTGCATTTGTTGCTGTCTTCGCTGGGACTGCACGGAGATGTGGGAAGCCTGGCTGACCAGCTCTTAGGGCAGGGCTGTACAGAAGAGACCTTCCCACCACCACCTCACCCGCCGGCACAAAAAAGAAAACCAAACAAAACCATCCCCCCAACCAAGTAAAAAGTTCAGGGCAGGCAAGGTATTTCCCTGAGAAGAGGAAAGGGATTGTCCAGAGAGAGAAGGAGGAAATTCCAAAGCAGATGGAAATGAAGAAAAATTTCCAGATTAGGAGGGGTCCTCAGAAAAATAAAGAGTGCATGAGTGTAGGAACAAGCTTCTTCCCACTCTTCAGCAGACTGGATGCAGCCTAACCTCTGATCAGCTCTGTCAGGTTAGAGATCTTGTGCCTGAACAAGAAGTGCAGGCTGCTTGTTCCTAAGGCTGCTATACTAACTGAAAACAAACCCAGTAAATTACTTTGGAGTTCAGAGCTGCTTTGGTCGGGCCTTTTGCTGGAAATCAGTTCTGATTGTGCATAAATTATCAGAGAAGCTGCTCATCTATAGCATGCTGAAACCAGGAAGGACAGTATGAAGGGTGGATAGGAGGAGCTGACCCTCCCCCAGTTCATTTACAAAAGTAAAGCCCTTTTTATGTTCTGTGTCCCTGCAGACACCCTGTGAGGCTCCAAGGACCCTGTCTTGAGTCTGACAAAGAGGGAGCTAAGCAAGCTGTTCTCTGATGCTTTGAAAGGCTTTGCTTGGTGTTCCCCAGGCTGCTGCTTACTGATGGCTGATCATGGCACAGACCTCTCTCTATTTTGGGAATGGGGAGGGTGGGCCTGGGAATCTTGCTGGTAAACAGCTTGAGGTGTAGCCTCAAGAGCCCTCACCTTTTTCTGGTCTGTCCTTACGTGCCCGCACCTCAGGGCTGAGGGCACTGGAATAATTTTAGCAGAGTGTCAAGGTGAGATGCTTGATGTGAAAAACCGAGTGGAGACCACATGGCAGGCGGCTCCTGTGTCAGCCCGAGCAGGCAGCAGGAGTTCAAGACCATTTGGCGTATGTGAAGAGCCTGCACTGCTGGTGGTGCAGATCTGAGGCTGCGGAAGCAGAGAGGCTTCCCCTTACGCTGACTCCTCAGCTTCTCAGGCTGCCGACAGCAGGGACAGCCTTAGATGCATGTTTGCTTTGACTAAAAGTGGTGCATATCAGAAACTGCTTCACAGAGGGTGCTGCCAGGAGCTAAAGTGGTTCACAAATAACATAGGAGACATTCAGGACAGAGAGCTGGGGATGAAAAGTGGCATTGTGCAGCTCATTTTTGCCATCATTTCGATCTCCAAGAGCAGACAGGAGAGAGAAATAAGTAGAGAGACAGTCTCGGCTCAGAAATTGGCAGGGTACTTGGCAGGAAATGAAGAGACACAAGTGGCAGGGGCTGAGGTGGTGTCCTGGGGGATGGCACATTTAATTCCACAGCTGCTGTGCTGGAGCTGGAGCTGGCACTGATGTAACGGCGCTGGTTTGAATACAGCTCTGGCAAGATCCAAAACCAAGAGACTTCTGTGGGCTTCCCGGGGAAGCTGAGTGTTTGAAAGGGGAAGGAGTCAGGGGGCAGCTGGTATTGGGTGACCACCAGAACATCTGATGGTGGTAGCACTGCCAGGAATGGGAGCTGAGCAGGGGTGTGTGCCCCTGAACTGCCTGAGAGCAGCACTGCTGGGCACTGCAGTGAGAGATCGGTGCGGTTCTGACCTGGTTCAACTCACAGCCTGTTAAAATAGGCCGCTAATTCATTTAAGTTTTCTTCCTGTGTATGTTGTCTTGCAACTTTTGTGATCTATAGCAGTTTTATGCGTCGTCATATTCCTCTGAGCTGCTATCTGCTAGGCTGGCACTGAAATGTTTTCTTTGGAGCAAGAAACTACTGCTTCATGGGAGGAAAAAGCAGCTCAATTAAAAGGACCTAGGAATTCCTGAGAAAATGCTGAGAATGGCTTAGAAAAATTGTTTGTTTTCTAGTCACCCCTGGTAGCTGTGAATATAATGAACTCTTACAGGACAGGCATTTACCTGTGGATAGCTGGGCTATATCTGAGCTACCTGGAGGCAGTTTGGAGCTGGCTACCATACTGGTAGGTAGCAATGCTTACAAAAGCATGGAGAGACTGAAAAAGGAGTGTGATATGTTGGCCCTGAACCAAAGCTCTGAGATGAAATTCTGATTTCTGTCTCTGCCTTTGCTTTTCAATTTGATTTGTGTTAAATTGCTGAAAATGCACCTGGCCTCGGTTCTTCATCAGGTCCTGTTGTACCTGTGTTCACAGAGCCTGTGTGGGCTCTAAGTGCTGCTGGGGATGATAACAGAGGACAAGAGAGGACACATCTTCTCTGGAGCCCCTCATGCACATCCTTTAATGAGCTGGAACTCGGACTGGAGAAGAAAGAAACAAATAATTAAACTAGAAATAAAATGGACTGTGTTTAGTGAAGATCTCGGGTTGTTGGCTGCCTTCAGCAATGTTCTCTGTGTGCCTCGATCTCTCCCTGTCGTGAGCCGTAACTTTGCCAGTTTAGTGTGACATTCTGGGCACATCAGGGGGTGATGTGCCCTCTGCCTTGTGCCTGTGAAGGTCACGAGGAGATTGAGACTGATACGGCCTTTATAACCCAAATGCTGGTAGTTTTGCCTAAAAAGAAAGAATATGTGGCTTTTCTTGACAAGTTCGGAGCATTTGTGTTGCAACATTTGTGTTCCTCCTCCCTCCCTAACACAGTTTTCCTGCCATGAAGTCTGAATCTCCTGTGTGAGAGGACGGGGTATTGCTATGGAAATGAGTGGGAGCAGTACAAAGCCACTGTTACCAGGACAAGGCAGAGCAAGGCCTCATGTGGAGAAAATCTCATTTTTAAGCACCTGTGCTGGATAAGTAACAAAGGAGCTGCTGGGAAGGGACAACAGAGCTGGTGAATGGCACTGTGTGTGCAACCCACAGCATATCCCCTGCTCGGCTAATAAGAGATTGTGACTCTTACACAGCACAAGCTGGCAGTTAATCTCCTGCCATATGGTGGCTGTGCCTGGCACCTGCTTCATCAGTGTGAGGTAAGGTCAGCATCTCCCTGTGGGCAGAGGTATTTCGGAGAATCAACGTTGCTTCAACGTCTTTGCCACCCAGGAACCGCCGCCGTTCCTAAGTATGGAACTGGGAAGGAGCGTCTTGACTTTGGCAGTGAGACTCCTTCCTCCCCGGGGTGGTGCTGTGCCTTGTGCTGGTCCAGATTGTGTCCATTCATTCACAGTCTGTCGTCAAAGGGCATGAATAGGAAGAGAGAACATGTATTTTCTTTCTCACTGTGTTTTTCCTCCCTTTTCTGCTTCTACTCCACTTCTAGTGTGTTTTCTTCCATCCTGATTCCTATATTGTCTTTGGCCCCCTGCTTGTACAGCGCAGCTGTCAGGGGGGAGCTGTGGCAGTGTACAGCTGGGGCTGGGGTCCTCCTGTCTGCTGCAGCAACATTAAAGCCCCTGCCTGGCTGCCTGTGTGTGCCAACCTGTCTCTTCTACCCTTTTTTCCTTCCATCTCTCTTTGGTATTTCATTTTATCTTGCACTTGACACTCTCCAGCCATCTGTCTCCCCTCTTATCAAATCATCATAGAATCATGGAATGCATTGGGTTGGAAGGGACCTTTGAAGCTCATCCAGTCCAGCCCTGCAGTGAGCAGGGACATTGGTACCAGATCAGGTTGCTCAGAGCCCCTTCAAGCCTGGCCTTGAATATCTCCAGGGATGGGGCCTCCACCACCTCTCTGGGCAACCAGGGCCAGTGATCGACCACCCTCATAGTGAAGAACTTCCTCCTAATATCCAACCCTAAATCTCCCTTTTTCTAGTTTAAAACCATTACCCCTCATCCTATTGCTCCATGCCCTAGTGAGCAGCTCTTTCCTCAGTTTCTTATAGGCACCTATCAGGTATTGGAAGGCCACAATAAGGTCCCCCCGGAGCCTTCTCTTCTCCAGGCTGAACAGCCCCAAATCTCTCAGCCCGCCCTCATAGGGGAGTTGCTCCAGCCCTGATCATCTTCGTGGCCTCCTCTGGACCCGCTCCAACAAGTCCACTTCCTTCTTGTGTTGAGTGCTCCAAAGCTCAATGCAGCACTCCAGGTGAGGTCTCACAAGAGCAGAGCAGAGGGGCAGAATCACCTCCATCCTTCAAGGAAATACCACACTAAACCTCTCCTGCACTGCCTGGCTTTTTACATGAGACAAAACATGTTAAGACAGGAACATAGCCAGATAACTTCTGCTTTTGCCTGCCTGCAGCAGTCCTTCCCGGGAGATGTTGGAGATCATTGCTGGTGGGACAGAACAGAGATGTAAAATTTTCAGTGCCAGTCACAAGCAGAAGGACAGCCACCCTGAGAGGAAAGAACGCTGGTGGATGTATGTAGCTCCTCCACATGAGAAGGTTTCTCTCAGGAGAAGGAGCTTTCTCTCTGACTTAAAAGAGGAGTCAAGGAGACATAAATTCAGATGCGTATTCCTAGTTGTGCTTATGACCATGTGATATTGAATATGGGTTTAATCTCTTCTGATAGCTGCTAAATCCTCAGATAAGGGTGATACGTTTTTGTTCTTTACCTAGAGGTCTTAGATTTCTGCACGTAACTCCCGTTAGCACAAATGGTGTATAGAATTTGAAATTTTAGAACGGTTCCTCCTTACAAATTATATTGCTTTAGGAAAGAAGGCTGATACTTTTTTAAAAGGCCTTATTTAGGCTGTTTCTCCTGTTTCACAAAGGCATTGTTATGAAAAGTAGGTAGGCAGGAGAGATCATCCAATCTAAGCAGCAATCTAGGATGGTTTCTCTTGGTGTCCTGGGAATCTGAGCATAAATGACCGTGTAAACTAGCAGTTGTTTGCTATAAATCCCTGGTCAGCTTGTCACATCAAAACATGTTTGTGCATGAGTCATGTAGGTCCTTTCAGCGTAAGAGAGGCACTGTGGCAGAGGAAGAAAACCAAGTCAGGGCCAAGCAGTGACCTGCACAATGTAGGTGGTGTCTGGGACTTCCAGGCACTTTTATTTTTCCTCAGGTTGCATTACTTCTCTAACCTTTTGTTGAAATAATTGTTAGATATTTAGAAATTCTGCTCTTCTGGCATTCAGCTTAATTCTCATTTCTCAATATTCTCAATATTCTCTGCACCTGCAAGGCAGATTTGCCACAAAAATCTACCTTGGCTGTGTGATCACCATGGCTTGAAGGCTTTTGGAATTAGAAAAAGTGATTCAGGGATTTAATGCTGAGTCCTCCCAGACTCTTGCAATGTCCTCTCTTTTGTTTGGGAGCCTCATCAAAATGTCTTCAAAACCAGCACTTTCTAATCCCTGTTTTCTTTTGTTTTGGGTTTCATTTGACCTTTAAAATCATTGTAATCTGAGTTTAGTTTTCACACCCATTTCTTTACTTCCTTAACTTCAGTAATTGCTATGCCCGATTTGTGAACTTTGTACCATTACAAAAGCAATGCGCATGTCTCTTATCTATAGCAAATAACAAGCAAGGTGCTGGAGCCAAGTGGAGACAGATAGCTGAGGCATGGGGACTAGGACAACACAACTAGGACAGACACGCTGTGCCTCTCCCCTGCAGGTCCTGATCTGCACCTCTGGGGCAGACACGAAGCGCAGAATCGTGTGCTAGGCTAGGACCTGGTGAGTGATGCTGGAACAAGCAGCCACATCACAGACTCCATGCTTCTATGACTGGCTTGGGGACAAGTGGCTGGAGCTGCCAGGCAGAAAAGGACCTGGGGTGTTGGTGGACAGCAGGATGCCCATGAGCCAGCAATGTGCCCTTGGAACCAAGAAGCCCAATGCCTTCCTGGGGTGGATGAGAAGGGGTGGTTGTAGGGCAGAGAGGTTCTCCTGCCCCTCTGCTCTGCCCTGCTCACACCACAGCTGCAATCTTGTGTCCAGTGCTGGGCCCTCAGCTCAAGAAGGACAGGAACTGCTTGAAAGAGTCCAACAGGGCCACAGAGATGCTGGAGGGAGTGGAGCATCTCCTGCTGAGGAGCGGCTGAGGGAGCTGGGGCTCTTGAGCTTGGAGCAGAGGAGACTGAGGGGTGCCCTCCTTCATGGAGATCCATTTGGAAAGGGCAGTGTCAGGAGGAAGGAGCCAGGCTCTGCTCTGGGATGTCCAATGCCAGGACAAGGGGCAATGGTCCCAAGCTGAAGCACAGGAGGCTCAAGCTGAAGATGAGGCCAAACTTGGTGAGGGTGAGGGTGGCAGAGCATGGCCCAGGCTGCCCAGAGAGGTTGTGGAGTCTCCTTGTGTGGAGACACCCAAAGCCCTGGCCGTGTTCCTGTGTGACTGCTCTGGTGATCCTGCTCTGGCAGGGGTTGCACTGGGGGAGCTTTCCAGGTCCCTTCCAACTCCTCATATTCTGTGATTCTGTGATGGTACCCGGGGCACCTCAGAGGTGAATGTGAGCGTGCAATTTAGACACAGGCTTCCTCTGTGTAACCCCTCCTAACACAATCTCTTGGGATGAAGGGCTGGGGAAATCTTGACATGATTCTGGTTGGCTTCCCTTTCTCTTACAGGGCTTCTCTGTCACAGCAGCAGTGTCCTTGTTGACTTGCTGAATTGGTTAGTGAAAACTCGCTGTGAAATAGGAAGCTTCCCTATGTGTGTACACAGTTAAGTCTTCCAACTACTGTAAAGCAGTAATATTTCTGACCTTTTCTGTTCAATTTGACAACGCTTGTTTACAGGCAGTAACAGAATATAATGTAGTACAGTCTTTGCTGGATTTACAGTGTTCAGTAGGACTGAATGCATGCTTTCTTAGATCTCCCAAATGTAACAGTTAAGATAACTGAGCTTTCAGTGGGATGATGATTGAAGCAGAAATGAGTAAAGCAATTAACAGTGTGTGATTCGGTTTGAAAATCAATACAGATTTTATTGAGCCAGAGGAAGAGCCAGAAGAGGGGTTGCTAATTCTGTAGGTCTGAATCAGCAAGATATGTAAAGAGTGCATCCACTTAACATAAATTCACCAGAGACCATTTAAAAAAATCAATAACTAGAGCATTAAGGCCAGGTTTACAGGAAACTGCAGGAGAATCATTCAGGCTGGCACCACAAAATATTGAACACTGAGATGCAATGGCAAGGAGCTGCCTAAGTTCAGTATCCTCAGGAGTGGACTTCAGAGCTGCCAGCCCCTTGCAAACGGTCCAGATGTGGAAATGCCTTCTAAGCTCAAGAGAATGACAGGAGATAACAACCAGACATTCTCCAGAGCCACCTGTCCTGGGTGTGTATCAATGTGCCTAGACACCAGCCTTTTGAATGCACACTTTGTTGGCCATAGCAGTGGATTTTTAAGAGGTGGTTCAGCTGAAGGTTGCTAGAGTTACCACTTTTGCTTTACACTTTTCAGCAGCGAGGATGTCAGTGTTTGGTACCCTCCTGGATGCAGCTGGGACTTCTAGCTTGAGATAACTGGCTCTTTTATCTAAGCTCTGCTATAAGGATGTTGTTTTCAGCATCAGTAGAGAAATAATTAGACTGAAAAGTTTGTTAGTTTGTTACAATTTGTTAATTGAACCACTGTATCTGTTTGTTTTATTGAACAGCAAGCCTTACGTATTTGCAGAATCACAGTGCTGTGTAACATCGCTCTGTGAAGTACCTGGCTGTGGTAGACACTCCTAGAAATGCCAGCAGATCATTGTATATTGTATTTGCATTTATTTTTCTATCAGCCAAAAGTATGCAGCTGAGATGACAATGCACTCTCTTGTTTGTTCACATTGAATCCTAACCAACTGGTGGAAAATACAGTTGTGATTTTATACGGAAATGAGAGAATTCACCCAGTAATTGGGCATCCTTGGAAGGCCATGAGCTGGGAGGCAGGACACACTTGCACTGTTACAGAGGTCTGAAGTTACAGTTGGAGGTGATTCACACACTCCTGAGTTTTCATTGCTTCCCTTCCATTTTGCAATAGTAGTATAAGTCCACAGTTTGGGTGTCTATTTAAGGTATTAACCGTGTTGAGACTCAGTGATAGATGCCGGGTGTGATTCTGAAGCCAAATGTGTAACTGCATCAATATTGCTCACACACTTTTCAGCGGATGTAGGTTTGAGTGAGCAAAAGTAATCACCTTCTGTTTTGCCTGCCCAGGCACCATAGCAACTGAAAAGCTGTGCTTAAAATTATCACTGGTTTTTCTCCCTATCCCTTTGTTCCATATGGTGCAGCCTGTCAAACTGCCTTAACATACAGCTCCACGGGTGCCAGCTACCAGTGTGTGAGGAAATGAAATGTGCACAGGATTTGGTGACTGATGCTGGGTTTCATGAGCTGTCTGCTTCATCAGTTGGCATGCCCTGAGACAGCAATGCCCGTGGCACAGCATGGCTTTCTGCAAGGTGAGACTGTGAACTGTCTCCCATGAAAGCATGCTGCATTGCTGTCTGCTGGTGGTGCTGGGGAAATAATCCCAGAATCACAGAATATGAGGAGTTGGAAGGGACCTGGAAAGCTCCCCCAGTGCAACCCCTGCCAGAGCAGGATCACCAGAGCAGTCACACAGGAACACGGCCAGGGCTTTGGGTGTCTCCACACAAGGAGACTCCACAACCTCTCTGGGCAGCCTGGGCCATGCTCCATAACCCTCACACTCACCAAGTTTGGCCTCATCTTCAGCTTGAACCTCCTGTGCTCCAGCTTGGGACCATTGCCCCTTGTCCTGGCATTGGCCATCCCAGAGCAGAGCCTGGCTCCTTCCTCCTGACACTGCCCTTTCCCAATGGATCCCCAGGAATGAGGGCACCCCTCAGCCTCCTCTGCTCCAAGCTCAAGAGCCCCAGCTCCCTCAGCCGCTCCTCAGCAGGAGATGCTCCACTCCCTCCAGCATCTCTGTGGCCCTGCTGGACTCTTTCAAGCAGTTCCTGTCCTTCTTGAGCTGAGGGCCCAGCACTGGACACAAGATTGCAGATGGGGTCTGAGCAGGGCAGAGCAGAGGAGACGCCCCGAGGTCCTTTTCTGCCTGGCAGCTCCAGCCACTCGTCCCCAAGTCTGTAATGAATGCAGTAATGCCTCATTAAGTGAGGAGCCGCTCTGGTGGCATCAGTAGTAGAATCTGTTACTTGAGAGGAGGAGGAGATCGTACTTGAAACAGCAGTTAAAGATTTGACCATGCTGGCAGATGAAGCAGGTCCTGGTAGACTTGTCAGGACTGTGAAAAAGGTTGTCTGGATTTAGATTATTTTATTTTTAGGCACCTAAATAAATAATATAACTTCAAAACAGCTGAGCAGCCAGCAGATTTCACTGACTATTTATTTTGACTATTTTATTAGACCTTTGGTTTGTTTGCACACTGTTTTTCAAACACTGGGAGCAATCCTTTGATGTTTCCCATTACTTGAAAACCTCCAGCGTACCCCTGCACCACTGGTGAGAAGAGTAGCTCGAGCTGGGAGTTGACAGAGCTGCATATTCTGCAAATCTCTTGACTTTGCTATTTACACCCTGTGTAAAATGTGATGTGGTAGCAGCAGCGCATTGCCTTGTGTGACGTACACAGGACCATGAAATAAAATAGTGCTGCTACACCCACTTTGCATCACACAAGATGATGAACACCTGCATCAATACAGTCTTTTTTATTAAAACTAAAGCTTTCTTAGCCACTGTTGAGCCCATTAAAAAACCAGCTTTTCTTCTGATCAGACTATTCCTTGAAGAACTTGAAGAGTTGTTTCTCCGCAGCCCAGATCCTTCACGGTTCTCTCATTGCACCCCCAGCTCTGGTACCAAGATCTGATGGTGAAAGCAGTGCAGTGCAGCAGCAGTGTGCTGGCCAGCAAGCCCAGAACTGGTCTCCAGAGGGACACTGGAAGTGCTAGGTCTGCTGTGGGGTGTGCTGCTACGTTACAGTGTACGTCACTCGTCCCAGCCAATTCACAGAGTGACTGTGAGCCTGCAGTAGATGAGAAGTCAGTATTTGTATGCCATGCATTAAAAAGGCCAGGGAAGGCTTATCATCTATAAATGTCATAATTTGATTCACTGAAGCAAAAATGGTCGTCATCTATAAATAAGATAATCTCATTCAGTAGAGCCATTGTGATGCTATTTTACAACAGGACTGAGAGCCATTTCTATTGATCACTTCAAGTCGATTGTGTTGTTGCATACAATTGGTACGAAACATCACCCCATCGCTTTTATGACTCTCCTGCATCAGTACACATGAAATGTTGTTCTGTATCATTGCGTATTTGTTTAATCAGAGTAATATTTCATCTGCCTCATTGCGGTGATAATGTGATGAGAACAAACTCAAATTGCTGACAATGATCAACCCGTTCATTTCTGATTGAAGAGCGAGGTGAGGGATTTAGACTTTTTTTAAAGCTCACGAAGATTCGCTCTCTTTTCTAAACATTAGTTGTTACAGAAAGAAAAGAGAAGTCTTCGCTTTAGGCAGAAACCTCTTTTGGCACAGAATTCACTTACAAGTTTCAGCTTTCTGTTCTTGAGAAGAGCTGGTAGAATTGGCTATGGGGTTTTGCATCTTCTGCTTCATTTGCCTTCCTAAGGACTCAGTGTAGAAGATCTTGCTTTCTCCAAGCCTGACAATAGTCCCAAAATCCTAAGGAAATGGACTTCTCTGTCTGCGCTTCAGTAATGAGAGCAAATGCGACTGCATACCGCTTCAGGGAGAGAGAATTCAACAGCTCCTCGAATTTGGATGATGCTTCTTTGTACTATTTGCTGGAGGAATGGGCTCTCCACCCATCAGGCACAAACGTGAAGATGTTTTTAATCCCTCCAGTTGTCTGCCTTGTGGCAGGCATCCTCATCAACCCTGTCATCCTTTTTGTGATCTTCTCTAGGTTTAGGATCCGTCAGGAAACAAGGTACCTGCTGCTGGGAAATGCTCTGCTCTCTGATCTGATCTACCTGGTGTTCTACACCGTGTCAGCTGCTCTCAACACTGCACACGTACATCTCCCGAAGGAAGCTTGTGTCCTCCTGTTATTTTTGCTGGCCGTGGCTTACTGTGGAGGATTGTTCACAGCTGCTGCAATAGTCTTGGACACGTACATAGCTATTCTGTTTCCTTTGCGCTACATCACTATTTTGCCTCCTTCACGAACTAAGAAAATTATTGTGTTGCTATGGATGTGTTCTGGGGCTTTCCCTGGGATTTTCTTCTTGGTGCTATCGAGTACTCACAGCTTTGTGCCCTGTGTCCTGGAAACGTGCTCGGTTCCAGTGATACTGATATTAACTCTGAATGGTATCGATGCTGTGAAGCTCTGCTTCTGGCTTTCTACCACGGTTATCTTTCTTTGCCTGTCTCTAATGTTTTGTTGCTATGCTATTCTCTATTTTAAAACCAAACAATCAGGTATATGGGAGGGCATCTGCTCCAGAGCCAGCGTAACGTTCTTAATGCACAACACTGTATTATTTTTCTACTTCTTTCCACTCTTGGCCCTTTTTGTAGAATCTTTCTTGTGCATTAACATTGTCGTCAGACTGCAGACAGGAATCTGGGTCTCCCTGATAGTCTGCAATGTCCTGATGATTCTGCCTAAAGTTTTGTTTCCTTTTCTGTATGGACTTCGATACAGAGAGATCTCAGCATCTCTCAGATCCATTGTCAGGAGGAAGCACCTTCGCCAAGTGTCGCCTGCTCCATCACCATCCTGAGCCAACGCAGAGCACAGCCACAGCAGAGGAGTGGTCCTTACCCTGTTAGCATGCAAGCCTGATGGAAACCACTCAGCTTCTGAAGAACTGAACTGAAGAAGAAGTGGTGAGCCCATGTCAGGGAAGATATGGGTTGATCACTCCATCTCCTTGGTGCTGGAAGACCACAGAACTTTCGTCACATCAGAGCCAGGGATACAGCGAGTGCTACCCTGGACGGAGTTCTTTGCTTTGATCTGATGTGTCAGGGCAATATCTTTTGGGTGAGATATTGAGTCAAGATCGTTTTCACTCACCTGTGGCAGATGCCTTTCTGGAAAATAGAAAATGAAAAGTAGATGGTGCAAAGCGAAGGGGTTAACCACAGGTCTCTTGACAGCATCACCTACAGCACAGAGGATCCTCAACTAAACGTGCTGTGAACATAACAGCTATTTCTTTCACTCATGGTGTGTTCTTGCAAGGTTGGTAGCCGGTGTCCTGTTCTTTAGCACATACATTGGCAGGTGCTTCTGGAAATTGCTGTGCACAGTGAAACTCTCTCCTTCATTTGTGCCATGTGCTGGCATACCAGCCGCCTTATTGATTCTGTCTGACAACGTGCAAAACACTGAACTTTTATAAAATCCCAGTCTGATGGGAAGTGATCTTTGATCAGTGTCTGTTGGGCAGCCCAGCACATGATGCTGTCAGGGAGCAGCAGAGATGGATGTGCTGATCAGGGAGGGCAAACAAGGGGGAGCAGCGGGTGGCAGTGCCTCCCTGCAGGGCGCAGTCCCGCTGTGCGTGTGCCGGCTGAGCAGAGCAGAGGGCAGCAGGGAGCCTGGGTCAGCCCAGAGCCCCATTCCCTGCTGGGTCCGTACCGATGCCACCAGGCCAAGGCTGAGCCCAGGAGCTGGGGCAGCAGGGCAGGAGCAGTGAGGTGCCAGGCTGGCGTACCCACACAATGGCTTAGACTTGACCTGGGGTGAGAGACCAAGTGTAAACGCTGGTCCTGAGTCCCTGCCGAGGCGCTGCTCAGGTCTGTCTCACACAGATCTTCTCCAGCAACCTGATCCCAGGTTAAGGCTGCTCCATGTCTGAGCTGATGTTGGGCACTTGCCATCAAACCTCTAGGAAGGTCAGAAGGAGAGACTCCAGAGCCTGTTGATGTACTCAGGGCAAGATGATACCTTGCAAAAATCTTTTAGCTTTTCTAGATCACTTGTCTACCTACAAAGAAAGAGTGAAACTTCTTTCTAACCTTTAAAAAAACCAAATTTTCATTAGACACAAACGTCAATGTGGGAAACTTCAGTTGCAGTGCTGTTCCTTGGACTTGAGAAAAGAGCTTTTGTATTTCAAAAAATAATACTTTTAGAATATGTTACTTTTATACCAAACTACATTGGACTTAAAACAAAAGGCATTAGAAAACGGCCCTTGATTTCTCTCTGTGCGATACTTTGCCTGTGTGCAGGCTCTCTCCGCCTTCTGTTTGTTTAAAGCAATACACAGAATGTGCTGAACGTGGCTTTTGGCTATTTCACACTCATCTGAAGAATTCCGCTAAGCATGCGCCAGGAGGGGATGGATGTCTGGTTGCGTGAGATGGTTTTTTGGCAGTGAAACCTATTTGAGAGGTTGCTGCTTATTTCTGTCTCTCCTCATTCCTAACCTGCTTGTTAACTCTCCTCACACTGGAGTGTCTGCTCTCTCCACTTTGCTGATCCAACTGCTTCTGGGGTTGCAGGTTAAAAATATCCCTGCAGAGAGAAGCAGAGTTGTGTTCATTTTAACCGAGGTTATCCCAGAGGTCTGTTTGAGAGCATGGTCTGCAAACAGCTGTGTCAGCGCAATTGAGGGGGTACCAGATTTCGGTTCAGAGGTGGGAATGAGCAAGGACATCTTAGAGGCTTTGCTGTTAAGGGACTCTTCTTGGGTAAGAGTGTCTTTAAGCTAACATTGTTTCAGAATAAACTGTATTATTGCATATTTGCTTTAACCATGGTTCTGTGCTTCCCCTATTTTGACCTACAAAGAACATTAAATTCCTAAGTGATTGCTTTGTTTTCCAGAAAAAAAGAGAAATCCTCAGTCCTCTTCAATAAAAACAATAGGACCTGAAATTGCTTTTTACTGGCTGCTTTTATTTTTCTCCCAGATAAACGTACCGCAGGCATTCATCACACGAGCTGTGTTTGTATCGACACTTTCTATTCAACCTACAACAGGGCTCTTCTGTAACAGGAGGGAGGGTGGGGAAAATGCCTGTATCCTAAATCAGGTCCTTTCTGCTAAATCCTTTTAGCATGTGGTACGACCAAGCATGGAAGAGGTGCCGGTAACTCCCCAGGCCACTCGTATCCTGGGCCAAATCTTTATGCCAGTGCCCCTTGGCAAAGATACTGATAATTTACGGGTTGTTTTGTCCATGTCTTTCAAGTTTTATTACCTGAAGTTTACCTATATTATAAATTTTCCTGCTAAGTAGTAAAGATAACTGTGTAAATAGTATAAAGTAAGGTAGTTCTACACACAGGTGAACAGTGTTTGATCTTCCTGCGAACCTTTGTCAGTTCTGAAGTTAATCTCCAGGACAAACTTGGATAGGATTATACTGCCAATTCTGTAACTCTTTCTTACACACACATCTCCTGGATATATTTAGAGACAACTGCAAGTTTGGTGACATAAAGGACACTGAAAGGAGAAGGAAGTGAATTGGTGATCACGGCAAGTTTGTGTGTGTATGAAATCTATTTAAAGTAATATCATAATGACCAGGCAAATGAAACACTGCCTTCTGGAAATGACCTTCCAAGAAAGATGGAAAAAATCTTATTCATGGCCTTGAAATTGTTCCCTAAAATGGGTGTTTGCCTAAGAAAGATTTTAGTTGAACTGAAATTAGTCAAGTTGAACAGAATTCTGAAAAGGTCATACCCATTGCAAGCTGATGATATTTTATTAATCACTTTAAGGGGGTTCATAGAGTCACAGAATGGTTTGGGTTGGAAGGGACCTCAAAGCTCATCCAGTCCAACCCCACCATGGGCAGGGACACCTCCACCAGCCCAGGTTGCCCAAAGCCCCGTCCAGCCTGGCCTTGAACACCTCCAGGGAGGGGGCACCCACAGCTTCTCTGGGCAACCTGGGCCAGTGTCTCACCACCTCACAGCAAAGAATTTCCTCCTAATAACCAGTCTAAACCTGCCCTCTTCCAGTTTAAAACCATTCCCCCTTGTTCTGTCACTACCTGCCCTTGTAAAAAGTCCCTCCCCAGCTTTCTTGTAACGTTAGATAGGTGAGTTTTTCTTAAGTGTCTGCTTGTAGACAACTTCCCATGGACTATCACTGTGCTGTTTGGTACAAAAGCAGTATGTTACAGCGTGCGTAGAGGAAACACACTGGATCATTTGCCTTTTGGGATTTCCCAAATCTGTCTGAATAGGACCGAAGGATTCACCAGGGCAACATCACAAGCACTAGGTTCCTGTAATTTTCATAAACGTCTTAAGTTTTGTCTTAGCGATTGCTAGGCTTCTTTCTTTGCCAGAACCTCATGGCTGTAATGCTTAGCAACCTTGTAAGGATGTCTCCAGATAAGCTCTGGAAATTCAAACTGAGACTATTTACCAGAGCCCAGCTATCGACCTCTCTGAGGTCACCTAAGTGAACTTCTTGGATATCACTGTGCCTGCCCAGCATTTTAATTTAAAGTGAAATGGAGAGCAGTTGACTTCAACATGTGATTTGGCAGTTGGGGGCAGTAATCCTTTTAATAAATTGCAATAGCATGAATCACTAAAGGTATTCTAATTTATAGTCTAAATATATTCCTGGTCACTTTTTCCCCTCTTTTCTTGTGCCAGCGTTGTCACTTTGCTCACCACAGCTCTGTCCCCTCTCTCAGTTGGACTGACAGTGCAGTTGCAACCTGCAGACTGAAGGGAGTCAGACCTCATTCCAGGGGCTGGGGCTGTGCCATGCAGCACTGGAGAGGTAAATAAATCCGGGGTTAGGTCTGTGCCTCAGATGAGATCGGTTTCAGTGTCATGAGATACCGAGAAGCTCCAGGCAGCTAAACAAGAACATGGCTTTGGATTTGAGGTTTAGTTCCTCTGCAACGATTCAAGTAATTATTCCGTAAAACTAATTAACCTCCTGCAGTTTTAGTAATTAATATCACAGTGTCTACTCCTGCTCCAGCAGTCGGCTGTGTCATTTTCTGAGGGAAGTTTAATATAGTAGTAGGTCAGAAGGAAACTGCTGTTTGCCTGGTTGCACTTGAGACAGCCCCAAAAACCCCGGGGCTGGGGAACAGCACCGGTTGCCCCTGAGAGAGGTCACGCAGCTCCCACAGGGAGTCACTGGCCCTTTGCTTCCCTAGCTGCTGTTTCTGTACACCGAGATACCGCGTGTCCTTTGAATTGAAACTGTGATCGTGGCCGCTGTCTGCGGGAGGTGGGCATGTACGGCAGATGAGAGGGAGCTCGTGAGAGGAAAAGGAAATTACAAGTTGCCTTGAAACTTTATTTCTGCTGTCTCCACCTCACTGCTGGTAGCTGAGGGCACAGCACTGCTGGTTCTGTCTGGTTTTTTCACAAGCCTCGTGATTTCTGGCATCTTCATAAACCGACTGATCTTGAATGTTTTTGTTTCTCACTAACAGTCCTTCAGATTGCAACATGAATCTGTAAGGTACAAAGAGCAGGGAGACAAATAAAACCTCTTCGTGAACTGCTGTTAAAACATCAGAGTTTTCGAGAGACAAGAGAGGGAACGGAGCCAAGCTGGGGCTCTGCTGTCTTGTGTTTGTCAGTAAGGGATGGTCTGGCTTGTGCTTGCCCAAGGTCTGGAGGTGTGGCTGGGGAACCGCCACAGGAGAGACAAGAAGCTGTTTTCTGTCTCTGATATGCAGAGCTAAGAACTTGTATTTGGAAGTTTATTTGGACAACTTTAAAATCACCAACAAACTCCTGAGGGCTACTGGTTTTTAGAATGATTCCCAGGAGAAAGAACTGGTCGGCTTTAACAACTGCTATCATTAGTTTGGCAACAAGTGAAGATACAGAAACACAGCTCCTCAAGGGGAAAGGAAAACACCCCCATCCATCCACCATCTCTGTCCCTGTAGACCGGCCGGTACTGCCAGCCAAATCAAAGGGGGTAACTGTTCACAAAAAGCTTTTGAAGTCAAATACTCTTCTTAGAGGGCATCTCTTCGTGTCCTCTGAAAAGCAGAGCAGGATGAGACAGTCTGGGCCAGCATGTAAGTGTGAGAAATGCTGCACTCTGCAGAATGACAGCAGCGTAAGGAAGGAAGGGGACCAGTTTGAAAACTAGTGGGAAAATTAGAGTAAGAAAATGTGGGGATTGGCTGGAATTCCAGAGGGGAGTTTCAAGGTATGGGTCAAACTGCAGAAGAGAGGATTTCTTGCGCTCTTTCAGAGGGAAGGACCCGGTGGAGACCTGCTGGGGGACCCTGCTCAGCTGCGCTACTGCGGCAGTCACCAGTTCAGGTGAGCACCGTACCACCGAGCACTCTGGTGTTAGTGTGCTGAAATTCAGGAACTCACATTTTTTCCTCAGCCCAACATGAGAGAAATATTATTTTCAATACTGTATAAGGCAAAAGGAGACATTGCAGAGAGGGAGAGAGCCTGGAAGGAGTCACTGCTCTCTGCTTGGACGGATTTGTTTTGCACAGTGTGTTTTCTGCCTTGATTTAATGGTGAGTTGGCTCTTTCCAGCAACTAGGCAGGGGAGGAGGGACGGGAATATGTTCCCAGCCTTTGGCCAAGAGCGTCCCAGAGCGTCCCGGGCGTGACCCCCTTCAATGTTTGTTTTTGTTTCTCTACAACTGACCCAGATACTGGGACCGGAGACTCGGGCCCTCCTGGCCTCTTGAACACCTGCCCCTTCTGGAACAGCGTGTGATGGTCCCAGGAACCGGGCTGGGAACAGTACCTGGAAGTGTTTTTCTCTCGGCCAGGCTGTTCTGTCCGTTTGCATTCCAGGAAATCAAAACCCGGGAGAAAAATTTTGGGAGAGCACTGCCACCCAGTGGGGATGGAGGCAGGGATGCGCACCGGAGGCACCCTCCTCTACAGCAACAGCGAGGGGAAAAAGTCCTTCAGGCAGAACAGCAAACCACCCAAGAACAGAACGGAAAGGAAAGTAGGTTTTGGGCTGCTTTATTCGAAAACAGCTACAATGAATGTTCAGTGGAACCAGATTAGCGTTCATTTGTATTTGCAGCCTATGCAGTCTCTTTCTTGGGAATGACAGCAAGGTTTGCAAACTGAAATGGGTTTTTTTTGGTCACGCAGAACTGAAAAACTAACAAAGTGTCTTCAAGCAAACACACAAACAAACAAACCAGATTTAACTTAAACTAATGTGCCAACCGCTGGAAAAAAAAACCATAGCTTCGGAGGAAACTACATTACATTTCACCAAAGGTAAAAATCTTTCATTCCAAAAAGCATCTTCTCTTTTTCACTAGTAGGTGCTGCAAATCCAACTTAACACAATAAATAGTTGAGCAAACTTCAGGACCAGTTCAAGCACTTTTCAGGGCAAACAGAGCTGGGAACTAAATTTCCCACCACGCGTTTCTTTGCCTGATTGGAGGTATTGTGTTGGCAGGAGTAAACTACAGCTGGTCCCTTTGTTTCTCTGTGGAGGGAAGGAATTAAGATAATTTAAGGATATACTGTACAGAGGAAATGCAAGGGCTGAGCATATATACAGATACTCCCCAGAGGACCCTAGTGGCGGTATTTCCATCCATTGCTACCTGCAGCTACAAATCAGCGCCATCGCAGTCTGTGCCACAGGGACACCGAGGTACTGCTTTTCTTTGTAGTTCTCCTGGGGTCAGACAGAAACCGCCCCGGGCACAATCCGACGGATGTGTGTGTAAGACTTCCTGAGGGTAACGCTCCCGTGATGAGACACCCCCCGAGGCAGGACACACTCCTCCGTCAGCTTCTGAGTTTCAGGGTCCCAGCACAGCACTGTCGCAATGACTTCGTTCTTTTCGTCTCGGCCCCCGGTGATAAACAGCTTGTTGTTGCAAGGAGAAATCCCACAGCTGGCTCTCTCGTGGGTGAACTGAGTCACCAGGCACCATGTGTCTTCCTCGGGGCTGTAGGAGTAGAGTGCTTTCATTGCCCCACCTGGGGAGGAAATGGATATCAGTTTGTGCCAGCCATTCCTGTAAGAGATTTTAACCAAACCACCCACTTCAGCGAGGCTCCATTCCTGACATTTATAAGAGTGATTTATGCCCCAAAGCTAAGAAAAAACAGTCACGGGATACTTTATTGTTTTGAAAGCCAGGTCTGCAGAAGGCCACTTGTAAACTAAGACTGTGGAATTCAAGGCCAGAACAAACTGCCATGGTCACACAGTGCGACCACAGTGCACCCAGCAACAAACCTTTCTCGTACCAACTGCTTCAGCTGAGGACACAACTTTAGAAAAATATGGTCTTGTTTAGAAGAGCTTAGATCATGAAGGACTAGGTGTGGTAAGCTGTCACTGGTAGAAATGGATACCATTTCTTCACTGACTCCTCTAACTTCAGTGTCCATCTGCCCATTAAACCTCCTTCTGCTGGGGCCTGGCTATTTTCAAAAGCCCATTCCTCATTTAAGGGGTTTGTCAGACTGCACTCATAATCTTCTTATGGGTAAGCTGAACAAAGAGTGACCTTTAGTCTCTCCATGTTTCACAAATCTGCAGTGATTCTTGAAACTTTCTCTGCACTTTTTCCAATTTTGCCGAGTTCTTTTCTTTCAGAAAATGGTCAATACCTCAGTACCCAAGAAGGGCTATGAAATATATTCCCTCCTGAGAATACCAACAGCTGAATGGTTCTTATTCTGAGGTTTGCAAAGATTGGGTCTGTATTCAACTATATGAAACCTGTTGGCAAAGTGAACATTTATCTATTGCAGTTACAATAAATACTGGTTTTGACAACACTAATCCAGTATTTCAGGGATGGTCAAGCTGCTATGAGGTGACTTAAACAAGTTTTATTTCCCAATGGGAGCAGACTGAAAACATCCACGTTAGTTGCAGTGATTCACCTGGCAGTTGATAATTCATCAGTCTGGGTAATTCGATTGCTTTGGATGCAGTAGCCAAATGCTCTTTTATCTTTTAAACCTCAGGTGGGGCTGATTGAGCCAGATTTGTTTCTCAGATAGGGAGACAATAGTTTACTGGTGAAAGATGCTAAATCAACGTAAGTGGAGTATCACGTCAAATTTTATCAGGAGTTGTACCAGCTGGCCCATACGTCATGCCTTCGCTTTCTGTCTCTCATCTGTTAGAAAGAGGGTGGTGTCAGTCCCTGTGCTGAGGAGAAGCACAAGGTATTTACATACACAGAAGGTGCACACATACACACATATATATGTATATGTTTATGTATGTATGTGCACACACATGCACATTATAAATCTCCTTTCAGAGCACTATTGACTGTTTGGTGACCCTGTGGCTCTATGCCAGCCCTCAGCACCATATTGATCATACTTCAGATGAGTAACCTTCTGTGCCAGGGCTGGTGGGGGAACACTCATCAGAGCTCCTGTTTTGGAAACTCACGTTCCTCTTTTCTTCTTCTGGTTTTTCCAGCACCATCTGGAGATGTGGACAGGCTCCTTCCTCCCTTCACAGTTCAGCTTACCACCATTAAACTCCTGTTCTTCCATCTTTGCTTCCAGTTCTGTCGATTGACTGAATTAACCCCAAGTGTGATCTAGTGAGGAGGTCTGCATCTTGGGGTATCCGTGGCTCTGTTCCCCTGACCTGCTCTCAGTACTCATATCCCTACACAAATATAGCCTGAGTGCAGTGGGCTGTGTAATGACTCTGGAGAGGAGAGGGAACATGGTGTAGCCATAATGTCATGCCTTTGCCTCTATGAACCAACCTTTGGTTGGCTTTAAGTTGTCTCTGGGCTAGCTCCAGCTTTCCAAGACACCTAACACACTAACAGGGAGTTTCACCTGGTGACTCTTCACTACTCTTTGTGAACGTGCTGGGTTCCCATCCCTCACTAAGCTCAATGGGAAGAGCCATCTGACCACTTGATTATACTCCATAGAGTTTTTGGGTAAAACTAACACCCAGAAACAAGCCCAGCTGGAACATGAATGCTTCACCTACCCACAACATAAATGTGATCACGGAAGCTTGCAGCATTGATGCATTTGGCTTCTACTGGCATGGAGGCTTTCAGGCTCCACATGTTGGTCGCGGGGTCGTAGCACTGAGTCTTGTCCGTGGCCAGCTTCCCGTTGGGTCCTCCTCCGATCACGTAGAGTTTCTTCTTGTAGCTCGCTGCTGCAAAGGAGCTTACATTGATCATGAGGGGAGCAGCCTGTGTGACCGTAAAAAATCGTCAGTAACCAGTTTGATTTCCAGTAGTCAGACTGGTGCCTATGGGGTAGGAGCCTGTGGGTTAAGTCAGACATCCCTTTTAAGATGACCAGTAAGGTTCAGAAGATAACATTTCCAGGGAGAAGTCTGTTTCAGCTTTTTCTTAAGACTCTAAACCTCTTAATAAAAATATGCTCTGTTCAAATGCTGTTACTAAGTTACAATTCAAAAGATAGCAAATAGCAGAAATGCCCCAAATCTCCTTTACATACTTATGTACATTGAAATAAACACAATAAACTTTCTACTTGTAATTGTGGTTGTTAGAGTCCTCTGCATTGCTTTGTAGTATCTGAAAACTAGGGTTTGTATCTGCCGTTATGATGCCTGATCTCATTAATTCATTGGATTAATTGGCTTCCTAATACTCTCCTCATTGCTTGAAGTACAATTAGCAGAACTAGGGTTTTTTCTATTATTTCTACCTTGAAACCTGTACTTTCAACTTAAATGTACATCCATACTGTATATAATGCACAGCTTGATACACACATTATATCTATATTACGTATCAGAGCAGTAGTTTTCAGCCTTGCTTTGGTTCATATATACTATGTTCTTACTTATTTATGGACTACTACCTTTAAAATCCAACTAAGGAAAGGAAAGTTAGGCATTAGATGTCTCACAGGCAATGATGAGTAGGCAACCCTGTGATTTTTACTTTCTGAAGGATATTCATTTCTATTGAAAAAAATATTTAGGGTTTTCACAAACCAGAAACACTTAAAATAATTGTAGCGGATCATATCCCGTTCATTTTTACCACTCAAAGCCCCAACATTTTCTGATTAAAATGTTCCAAACAAGTAAAATGTTACGTGATGCAGCGTCTTACCTCTGACCAGCAGTTATGGAAGGGATCGTACGCCTCCATGCTGTTGATTCTCTGCACGCCATCGAACCCTCCAATGACATACACTTTGCCCCCCAGCACAGCCATTTTATGCCTCCATCGCCCGATATTCAGATACTCAATTTGTATCCATTTGTTGATGGAGGCGTTGTATTTCCAGACATCGTGTTTTGTTTCCTTGCCACCTGCGGCGTACATGACACGTGTAAATACGATAGCATAGCTTGGATTTACTCAAAATCTCCAATAGGTTTAAATTTTATAATACCCTCTCACAATAGAAAATAAATAATTGGTCCTTGTTATTAATTACTTACACCAGTGGCCTGGCCCTGTTATACAGGAAGAAAATATCTGCATTTAGCTTACTTAATAGTAAAGGAAACTCTGAGCAATTTCTACAGCTATATATTAATATTAAAGATAAATCACTGTTCCCCACTTGACCAGACCACAACCACTTTCCTTTTAGTACTGAGTGAATGACCACCACACATCATGGTGATACGCAGGTGATTTTTGTGCACCACCAGAGCTTTGCAGGCTGCTGGATAGTGACAAATAAGCAAACGTGATTTAAATAAGACAGAGGAGGATGCTGCCATTGGTAATGCCAAATCCCTGGAAGACAGGGCTGCGCTGGGGAGCTGCCAGTTTGTGCAGGGCAGACCCAGTCACCTGGCCTAGTGCTTTACATCGTACAACAAAAGACCTGACTCTGAACTCTACCAACATGTTAGAAGTTTTACTCTGCCACCTTGGGACCATATGACTGGGATCTCATTTTTCTACATGCCCTTCTCATTTCTTTCTCTGCTGACTTGGATTTGCTTCGTATTTATAGATCGAAGATCAGCATTGGACCCTGCAAACTCATTCTAGGGCTAACTTGCAAGCGAATCTTTACTCGTGCTAAAGTGGAGAGCAGTGTTTTAAACAAGCACTTTTGTTTGCGTCTGATGTTCGGTGTAACTGCAATACCAATGGAACTGGTTAAGCCTGAACCCGCATTTGCAGACTTAGTAGCTTATGCCATCATCTGCATTTGCTTCACTGGTGAATATACTGAAAAGAGAATTCATATTCCATTGAGAAAGTGTCTGCCTTCGTTGGCATTCTGTACTGCAGCCAGATCACTGCAAAGTGATGGAGCTCATCTCTGGGCCAAAGAGCAGATTGAATAGGAGATAATTAGCATGCTAGAAAGAGTTGTTTGTAATGCTTTCGTCGCAGAATTTTTCACATGTGCGCATTGAAATTGTTTTGCACTCAGCTAGCTGAAGTGGCTGAAGGGCCTGAATGTGGCATTCGTGGTTACAGTGGGGCTTAGAGGCTGCAGGTGTTCCCCGTACCCTCCCTTGAAACGTCCCTTTTGCGTGAGCTGCTGCTTTCCCGCACAGGCTGAAACTGTGGTCGGAGCCTGAGCTGGACCAGGAGGGTGAATTTGCTGCACATCACAGGCAGGGAGAGATTTCTGAGAGAACTGGAGGCTTATTTTGTTTCTGATCTTTCTCTAGACCACACTTCTTTCTGATCTGAGGAAATACCGTAACTTAGTCGAAGTAATGGAATGGCGAGTGGTAATTCATGTCATTTCTAGCTACACTACAAATGTGGGTTTTCAGTCTATCCAGTCAAAGCGTTTAAACTGTTCAGGGAAATGACGATCTAAAAGCAGTCATAATCTTGTGCAAAGAGTTTTCCTATTTTTCAGATGCTAAAAGGGCAGGAAAGACTCCAAACTATACCCAGATACCAAGGGGCAAGAGTGCATGGGAGGGGAGGCCAAGTTAGGGAAGAACCAAGCCACAGGAGCTAAAAGAAAGAAAACAAGAGGAGAAGGACACGTAGGAGGAGGCAGATACTTCATTGGGATTAAGCCACTAATAATTTGGTTTAGCTGGAAAGAAACTACTGACTTTGGTCCACTCAGCCCTTTATTTGGGTGGGAAGGGTGAAAAGCAGATAGGAGAAAGGCTAAGAGGGAATGGAAGAAAAGAGTCAAAGATATGAAGTTAATGGATGAAATTAAGCAGAGAAGGAAGAAAGAGGACCTGTGAGAACAGCAGCAAGAGGAAAGCTGGCTTGGGCTCACCACAGCAGGGGAGGTGTCAGTCTGGCCTGGAGGTAGCCTGGATAGAGCTGGAAAGAAAAGGAGAGAAGAGACATGGGAAAAGATGTCGAGATCAAGAGGAAGTGAAAAGCCTGTGACCTTGAAAGAGAGGAAAGGGTAAGAGATTAAAGGCAAATGGAAAAGAGACCTCTCAACTCCTGGGTACGAAGGTTTGAGGGATGTTCTCCAGTCAAGATGCTTGACCTCGGTTCTCCGCTACAGCTAACTTTTATCAGAGGGTAAAAAGAAACCCCCTATGGTAAGTGAACATAGAGTTTGGTGGATGATTTTGTGGGAAAAAATGTCCTAACCCATGGTGGCACCGTTCTGTATTGTGGTCTGTAACGTGACAGTGATTGTGAGCTTGCTATGCCTGTTCCTTTGGAAAGCAGAGCAAGATCATCACACTTGTTTTTGACAGGCCATCAAAACCAGCCATCAAACTGCTTAGCAAGTTTGAGTTTAACCTTTTGATTATCAAAGTAGTTGATATTTATATTGATATTATTGACACAAATTCTCCGTAGCTCCAGGATCAAACCCCTACATGGAGCTCAGCTGTATTTGTGTGAGAAGCTAAATGTGCCTCCTGAAGCTCTCAGGATGAGGGCCTGCCAATGGTGTGTTCAGACCCGTGCTGTGTGTCTGGACCATTGGCTTTCATCTGGCTTTGGCAGTTAAAATTGCCATTAGCAACTGGGCACTCCTGGGGTCCTGTCTGATCCACTCTTTAAGTGCAGTTTTCAGGTAGCAGCCAAGCAGTGGGGACAATTCCCTGCAGGTTCTTGACTGATCCTTGCAGAATGAGTCCAATTCTGGCAGGATTTTGCTTATGCACATGGAGCTGCAAATGGACTTCTTACAAGAAGGTGCTGGGGCAATTATTCTTCATTTTATGTTTGGTAAACTGTTCTCAGGGGCCTTTCCATGACCATTAGGGTGCTGCACACAAGTAGCCACGCACATAGATTAATACTGTTTGAGAAGGGATCCTGTGCTAAAAGCAGGGCTAGGCAGTGTCCTTGCACCCAGCACTTCTCTGGAGCCTGTTCAAAGTCAAAGCAGCAGGAGTACCTGTGTGCTTAATTCTCCAACAGCTGCCTCGAGCAAAGTTTTCAATAAAAGTTGGAAAAAATCGCAAGAACCCTCTGCTCCCCCCTTCCACTCCCAATGTCTTGTTCCTTACCTGATATGTAGACTTCATTCTTTAGCGTAATGCATGCAAACTCCACCCATTTTTTATTCTCAGTCTCTGTCTCCTGCTCTGTGATTGGTAATTTTGCTACTTCCAGGCGGCTTCGCCTCAAAGGATCCAAGCAAGTCACTTCTGCTACAAACTTCTCATCTTTTGTACATCCCCCTATGATCATGAACACCTCGGACTGGAACTCGTGCATCCTGGGCTTGGTTCTTTCTGTAATAATCTAGACGCAAGCAAGACAGAGTGAGCACACAGGGCACTTACACCTACAATTACAGAAAGGTCTGGTGACTTTTTTTCTGATTACCTGTTTTGCACATCACAACTGGCTTACATCAGCTGAACCAATTATCAAATGTTCTCTAAGCTGGCAGCCTGGAAAGCATCAGGCAAGCATTCAGCAGAGGCTGCTGTATCCTTCTTTTAGCAGGATCTCTCCAAAATTGGACTCAGTTGCTTTTGCCCACCCGCTAGGATCCTTTCATGTCCTCTTAGGAATTCCAGGGGTGGCACTGAGAGCTATGAAGGTGAGCACCAGTGACAAGGCTGGGCGAGTGTGAGACAGCTGGAAATGACAGATTTTATTTGGGCTGACAGAGTGAGGGCAAGGTAGGAGGGCTCCAAGGTTTATGTATACCCTGGGGAGCTTAGAGAGAGCAAGACTGTAGTTAGCAGTAGCAGAAAATAAGTGCTCTCATCATTTGTCCTGAGGAGATGTGTTAAAGTGTCACAGCAATAACAATTCTTAACTGTGTTGAGTTTTTTTCAATTAGTTGCTTTGTTTATAAACCTTCATTTTAAGCCAAACTTAGAAGATTTACTTAAAGCCAGCACCAGGCTTTGAAACGTGGTCAGCTTTAATTTACTTCCTGTTGGCTTAGTTTAGTGACCAGGTCTTTGTTTCAGGGCCGCTGGGAAAAGTCACTTCCAGGGCAGATGTTCACCAGGAGCAAAGAATGCAGGGGATGCTTGGAAACTTGCGTTCTGCTTGGAGAAAATACGTGTAAGCATGTGGAAATGAGTGCATTAGGGTCCCAAGGTGTGCTGGCTCTATGCTGAAGGGTAGAGGGAATAACCTTCTCTATCCTCTCCCTCCCACCCAATTTTTCCCACTGGGAACAAGGCATGGGGAGCACATAAAGTTGTTCCTCTGCTTATGCTTTATCACAGGGCATTTGCCAATTCGCAGTCCCTCACAATCTGCAGGGCGAGGTCTGCACTCCTCTGCAGTGACTGCAGTCGTTACCTTCTGCATGCCCCAGAGAAGCAGTGCGTGGACCCACAGGTTAAATGCTGTTACAGTAGACAGCTTGCTTACAGTTTTACTTCTCTTTCTACTATTAATGTGTTTCTATAAATTGGCATTATTTATCTATATATAAAAAATTATCTACACAGACATAAATCTTGTCTTTTCCCTGCACTTAGCAAATTATTAGGCAATTTTTTGTTAAAAACATCTGTCCCAGAGCTTGCCAGCTTTCAGAATTCTGTTTGTAACCTGTCTGCTGCCATCGCCATGCGTCAGCCCTGGGGCAGATAGCTGGCTCTGGCGGCTGCCCCTTTGAAGATGAGAGCGATGAGTGTTCAACCCTGAGCAATGCTCCCTTCGTCTGGCCCGCGTGGACCTGACAGCACCGCTGAGCAGGGCAAGGCTTCCTCGAGGAGTTCCCACCAGCCGGCCCAGCACTGCCCCGGGTCATCGCGTGCCGTCTTACGCAGTCCCTGGCACAGACAGCCCTTGGTGTCTCCCCTCCTGTCGGTGACTCACATCCACAGTGGATGCACAACGTGCTCCTGAGGCCTCTTGCCTTCCTCTGACTCTGACCGAGGAGGCACACACGTTTCCTCACACACCTTTGCTCCTGTTGTGAAACCTGACCTCTGGTTGCTCTCCCCTCTGCCCCGTATTTTGGGCCAGGAGTTGTGACTGATACCTAACTTTCCAAAGAGGATGGATGGGCAATTGAGGAACTGGAGATCCACCACCTTCTGCAGGCAAGACAGGGCTTGGCTGGGTGTCAGGATGAACCTGTCTCTTTGAGTGCAGATGAGGAAGATAGGCAGAGAGACCGTCTTCTTCACGGTCTTCTCTTCCTGAAACATTTCCACCCGTAAGTAACAGATGGAGATGTTACATATTCAGATTTGAAAGAGCCATTACAGATTGTGGCGCAGTTTAGTGGGGAAATTATTCTGCCTTTCTTAGGAAAATCCTAGCTAAGAGGGTGAGGTGTCAGGAATAACACCATTTGTCTTTTGACTAGGGAAGTCACCTGGGGTCTTTGTTTAGCTGTGCAAGTGTGTGTGTGAAGGGTCAGCTTTGGATGTTGATAAACAGGAAGCTGTACGATGTGTTTTAAAACAACCTACCGAAAGCTTCTGAACTCTCTAAACCGGCAGGATAACTGGTGAGGTCCACCTTGACTCTTCAGTAGCACCAGTTAGTGAAACCTCAGTGTGAGTACCTTCTTCTGCCTCATGGTACTGCTCCTTCCGATGGGATTTTTGAGCAGAACTATGAGAAATTTAGAAAGAGCAGCAAATATTTTTCATTTTCACTCACCTCATTGCCTGACAGATGGTACATTCTTGCTTCCTGGAGCAAAGGAAAGACATCTGGACACTGTCTAATGAGTTGATCGGCTTCAACAGTCTCTACGAAATACCAGGGGTCCAAGAGGGGCAGCCGGACGTTCTCCAGCACATTCGGCAGCAGAGGAAACCTTTCCGACTCCTTGTAACGAACCCAGTTCATTACAGTTTCGAACACCTGGGCCTCTTCCGTGACGTAGAGGTCGTCGCTCTTCAGCGTGCTGCAGAGGATGTCGGCCGGCAGCTCCAGGAACTCCTCGTAGTTCAGGACCTGGGTGAAGTTCTGGATGATGTAGTTCTGCACTTGTTGTTTCAGGCTGTGCAGGGAGTGGGCATCAGCCAGCCTCAGGATGCCAACACAGTTCTCTGGCTGCAGGGCTTCGGTGAGAAAACTGGCACAAGCATCTACCATGCGGAGGAACTACGGGCAGAAAAAGCTTGTGTAAGCACAGAGTGGTAACCTGTACGGCTGTGTCACTGGACAGCTATGGAGCTCTGGGGCAGGGTCCCAACCAGCAATGGTACAGCAAAAAGCTTGGGGAGACAAGAAATCAGCCATACAAGAACAGAGATCTCCCAGAATCTGCAGCCTGACATTATAATTCCTTCCTCCCACTTTTCTCCCTCTACATCCACATTGCTCATTTTCCCCCTTGCAGGACACAGCAGACCTGTGACAGTCGTGAATTTTGTTTGCTTCACAAAAGCAGAAGGTGTTCTGCCATTCCTCTTCCCTTCACGAGATCTCAAAGCACTAGCAAGTGTGGAGTTACAAAGCCCAGATAAGGTCCCTAGGCTTCAAATGTGCTTACTCTGCTTCGTCTTGTTTGTCAGCTCAGATCAACTTAGAAGGGAGCCTGGTTTTGGAGTGCAGGTGGCTCCACTATCTGCATTTATGCTCCCACCATCCAAACTCTGAATGTGTCTGAGGCCTCGCAAGGGAGGTGGAAAATGAGTGCTGGGGTCTGGGAGGTTTGGGCCAAAGTGTGCCCCCACCCCAATGAGTGTATGGGCACGCTGTCCTGTACGGGAGGACGTGGCAGGAAGAGACTGACCACCAGCAGGTCTTTGAGTTGTCTGACTGCAAGCGTCTGTAGTGCAGGAGGCCTAGGAGGTTTTGGTCACCTTTGTTTTCCCCATCATCACCATTGGTTCAAAAAACACACAGATGTGCATTTTACACCTAGACTGCTTCATCAAAGAGCTTACCGTGTTTGCATTCAGTAGTTTGCATTCATCACCACTACTCTCATTCATTTCCTTTGCACAACAGCCCCATCTCAGGGTCCCAAATGTGCAGATCACGGACCACAGATGTCTGCAGGGCATTTTCCATGAACGACGTTGTGAGCTGGGTTGCTAGTGATTATTCAGGATTTGGAAACCAGTTTGGAGTAGAATGGGTAAGTTACAGTTGGGCCTTCTGTTGCCTCTCATTTCGGATATGGATAGGGCATACTTGGTGTTGGGTTTGCCACTGAACAGTGCAAACAGCAACACACAGAACGATGGGTGAGAATTGATGCCGTGCATTTCCGTCCGTGCTTTTTGGGTCCTTTTTCCATCCAGTGTCAGCAAGCAAACCATTTTAACTTGTTCTGTCCCACTGGGGAAAGTTGCACAACAGTAATTTAGGGGCAAAGAGGAAGCGAAACATTTTTAAACACTGTAGTATGTAGATTTGTGTCAGTAATTAGGGTAGAACCTTCCAGACCCGGCAGTGTCGTGTTGACACATTTAGACTGTTTACCAGAGCTGAGCGATCGCAGACGCTGCGTACAGACTACCTGGTTCCTGTTTTACATTTAGATGTGGTCAAGAGTTTAGAGAAATGCAACTGACTGGTGAACAAGGGAGTACAAGGTCTCAGAATATGTTGCTGCCCGTGTGATATAAATATGCCAGCAGCACACTGAGGCACCACGGCAGTGCCTGCCACGCTCCCATTGCCTCTTCTCCAGCCTAGTGCAAGGGTAACTCTTTGAACTCATTGGTGTGTTTCCCTGAGGATCTGAAAGACCTCTGCCAACGTCAAGTAGTCCTCAGACCTAAGGCAGGGTAAGCATTAGCCCTTTAGAAGTTGGCAGGAATGAGATTACCAGTCACAAGCGGTGTTCCCCAGGG
>NW_010198283.1:0-6993 GCF_000695765.1 Mesitornis unicolor
AAAAAAAGAGAAAAAAAAGAAAAAACCCCACAGTTCACATTTCCTGCTCGAAGTCGTCTTGAGAGCACCCAAATCAATAAAAAACCCTTTGAGAGAGAGAACCAAAAAGACAAACTGAGGAGCTGCCGCTCTGCCAGAGACCAAGGCCGGCTGACAAACGTGTCACGGGGCTTCAGCAGCGAGCACAACATTTTGTGCTCTGGATTGATGGCACCTTACCAAGTTAGTGTTAAGATGCTTAACGTAGTAAAGTTACTAATAAGCACTACTTGCTTCTCAAAACGCTGTCTGCCTAAATAATTTACCGTTATTTGCCAACATTGCTTACTGTTGCCCAAGAAGTTCAGTACTTATTTTATGACTTGCTTTAATAGTCCATGATCTGCGACAGAACGCAAAGGTGCGGTGACTTACAAGCACAGGGCTGGCTTAAAAGATTACCTGACGACTCTGTAGAAATGGTTACTGACAGGGAAAAGCCTTCCTGTATATCCTGTCTGACAGAACAAATGGAGATGATGCTACAGAAGCCAGAGGAAAATGAAGAGAAACTAAGGGTCTCTGCTAAGAAGATGCAGGAGGAAAGAAATAAATTTTGCCATGAAGGCAACAAGTGCAGGCAGCCCTGGATGCACACAGTGCATCCCGCTTTCAAAAGCACAAAATAATGAAACGGAAAAATTTACCTCATTACTGGAAAAATTAGTACCATACTTATGCATCTTGACTCATAGGAAAAAAATACACAGGAGTGTCTAAAAGATACCTTACTGTGCATCTGTTATTAACAATTATGAGGATGCCGAGACCTGTAAAACTTAGGCTGCAGAAAACCAATTACTTAACAAAGATTTATTTTTATTCCTTTAAAACAAGGTTTAATAACCGAAGTCTCCACTTCTTGTGAGAACAGTTTGTAGCAGAAGTATATTTAATTAAATTAACCAAGGCACCAACAGACCAAATCATTTAATGTAAGCAAGTAACATCAGACGCAGCACATATTCCAGGTCTTCTCTTTCAATGTGTAACTTTCATATGTGCTGTCTTCTCACGTGCAAGGATGCGCATCTTCTCAAGTCTAAATTAATGTAGAAGCACCATGAGATATCCCCTTAGAAGCTGTAATTTTATTATTCCATATAATGTAAGGATGATTAAAAACAGGACCAGTTTATGAATATCACCACCTCAGCACCACATTCCCCCTGCTCAGGGACTTTACCACTGCCTTTGCTGTAGACGACCGCATTTCCAGCTGCAGGAGTGCAAAGACCTGGCAGATACGTGCACAGCCTCAGCTCCGCTTTTCTCAGCCTAACACTGCCCACCGAGCCACTGAAGCAGCAGGCTGCAATAGGCACCTTCTTCAGTGCATGCTGCACAATGCCAGGGAGATTGCACGTGAAGTTCTACACCCTTTATGGCAGAAGGATGCAGACACAGACGTAATGCAGACAGATTCCGAGCTGCCTACTCATTCACCATCTGAAGACAATCTTCAGCTCACCTGGCTAACTCTTCCCTTCCCACCCCAGCCCGATTTTACCAAAGCCATCTAAGCCACAGTGGCACTAACAGCTCACGTAAGGGCTAGAGATACAGCATCAGAGCGTCAAATGTCACAGCAAATGTTGACTTCCTTCCACACATGGAATAAACTTGTGCTTCCTTTATTTTTGCTTAGGGTTTTAACGTCTCGTAAACCCACAGCTACCTGGCCTGATAAGAAAGCAGGCAATAAATAGTTTGCAAGAACTGGAAAAATACTTCATAAAGTTTTTCTACAAAAAACGCTTTTATGAATCAGGAACACAGGATAAAAACCAGATCAAATCTTCAAGCGCAGTGAGAGATTGTTAAATTTAATGAATGATAGTATGTTATCGTAACTTGAATTTAAACACTGGCAAACAAATACTTTAACCTTATTTCATATTTTGTTTGGAAAAATACAACACAATAAACAACCCAAAATGCTGGGATTGGGCAGGAATATAAAGAGTATTGTCTGGATGTTTACACAGGTTTCTTCAGGTAACTGGCCTTCAAGTGACTAAACAAAATACCCAGCCAATCAATATCAAGGTGACTTTGTCAGCAAAATGATAAAGCCTCATAAAAGCTTACAGTCCCTCTAAGTGACCTTTGTATAGTGTCTTAATGCTCTCCTCCTCACATAAAACAGTACTTTTTTGACCTTTCCATCACTGTTCTGTCATTGAAAGGTTTTGCAAAATATCTAACAAAACCCGTAACTAGAAATATATACTACATGTTTATTATGGTGTGAAACAAGGTTGTGCTCAGCACCAACTCTATTCACAACCTTCCTCAGCATGATGCTCCAAAGGGCCACGGCAGACCTCGACGAAGATAACGGCATTTACATCGATATCGTACCGATGGGAGCCTGCTCAACCTAAGGCGACTGAAGGCCCACACTAAGATCCTAAATCGCCTTGTCCACGAGCTGCTTTTAGCTGACGATGCCGCCCTCGTTGCTCATACAGAAGCAGCTCTGCAGCGCTTGACATCCTGCTTTGCAGAGGCTGCTGAGCTCTTTGGGCTGGAAGTCAGCTTGAAGAAGACAGAAGTTCTTTACCAACCTGCACCTCAGGAAGTCTTGTACCACCCCCACATCACCATAGGCAAACCAGTCTTAAGTCAATCCAGCAGTTCAGCTATCTAGGAAGGATCATTTCCTCGGACGGTAAGATTGACAAAGAGATAGACAACAGGTTAGCAAAGGCACATAGAGCTTTGGGAAAACTCCATAAAAGAGTCTGGTGCAGTAACCACCTGAAGTACAAAGATTCGTGTTTACAGAGCCAGTGTAGTGTCTGCTCTTTTATACGGGTCTGAATCATGGGTCATCTACCGCCACCACCTGTGACTCCTCGAACGCTTCCACCAGCGCTGCCTCCGTACAACCCTAAACATCCACTGGACTGACTCTGTGACTGATGTCACTGTCCTTGAGCAGGCAGGGTCACCAGTATTGAGGCCGTGCTGCTGAGGACGCAGCTGCGCTGGGCAGGGCACGTCTCCAGGATGGAGGATCACCACCTCCCTAAGATCGTGCTCTACGGTGAACTCACCACCGGCTGCCACAACAGAGGAGCCCCAGAGAGGAGATACAAGGACTCCCTGGAACAACACCTCAGTTTTGGCCATACTGACTGCCATCAGTGGTCCACCCTGGCCTCCAATCACAGACATGGAGACACCATTCATGGCGCTGCTGCCTCCTTTGAGAGCGCACGTAGAATCAGTCTGGAGGAGAAAAGACAACGCAGAGAGAACTGCGCCTTGCCAACACCGCCTGAGGAGACTTTCTGCCGTGCCTATCCCACATCGGACTTTTTAGCCATCAGCGCGTTTGCAGCAAGCGTGGGCAGTGCCCTTCCCTTACCTTCGTTCACAAAGCCTAGCCATGAAAACCATGTTTATTATACCTATAACTACATGAAATCTATTTTTAGGCACTGAACGGCAAGAATTCTCAACCACACTTGAAAACAGGTATCACATAGAGTTTACATTCGTAGAAGCATACACACCTAAATTCACCGTGGAACACTTGCAAACTCAATAAAGTCAAAAGGCTCTGTTAAATGGGAAAACATCACCTTTTAAGTAGTGGAACTAATGTAGAGGTGTGTATGGATTGATATTTTTATGTACGTTTTATGCCACTTTCTAAATGCATGTTGTACATGTTATTAGAAACTGTTTTCACATTTCACTTGCATCGAAACCCTCTTAACTTTCATGTTTTGCTTAGATTGGAATCCTTCTTGCTCTGAAGACCAAAAATGTTAGGATAACTGCGGCTTATGAGAAAGCCTGTGAGGAGGCTGCTTGCAGTGTACAAACTAACCAAGAGGTATTTTACAGGAAAACTCACTGCACGCATTTATACTGCACAGGACTCCATACTCAAATGCAGCGATGCCACAGAGATCACGCTACTTCAACAGTATTTTGTATTAATTATTACCAGGCTGCTCTGATAGGGTGCTCATTTAATGAACAAATTTCCACACTGATTACTTGCCACAAAACCTGTCCAACCACCAGTGGTGTACCCAGCTGGTCACCACTAAGTCCAGGTTTCTTTAGAGAGATCAGGATACGGATGATAACAAGTATCATGGAGCTGAGCAGAGTCTTCTGGAAGTGTACAAGAGTAAAAATACGAAGAACTGTAACCTTCTTTTGGCCTCAACTGCGCATTATACCCAATACTCGGATATTCCAAATTATACAGAATTAAAATATCACTGCAGTTACAATGCTAAAATATAACCAGGAAGCAGTCCTTGTTTGCATAGATTAAAAATCTAAATTCAGAAGGCAGCCTCCTGTAATTCTGTTTTCCATTCTCAGCAGGCCGTTCAATCAACTGCAGACCTCAGCTCCACATTTGCTCAATTCTTTCCTTTCAACACATACCCTTATCTGAAAGTTACCATTTGCTTATTACCTTTTCAGACCACTGGCTTCTGCAAATGAACCGCTAAGCAGGTGTTTCAGCTCAGGATTGCTGAAGGCAAAAAGAACAGCACCTTTACTGCACAAGTCTTTTCTGAAATACAAAACTGTAAGATATGAAAGGCAAAACAAAACAAACACTCTTGACATAAACCTTTGGGAAATGCATACGAAGAAAAAAGAAAACCCAGAAAAAATATTCGACCTTGTACATACCTTCAAAACTATATCCCTCAAATATTTGCTTAGTTATTACAAACAAAGGGAGTCCTTTTGTCATCCTTGAAGCTACCTGCTTTACAGAACAGCTACATGCAGCGAGAAAGAGACCAGCTAAATCAGTCGAGCAGCAGTAGAGCAGGAACAAATTATGTCTCTAGATGATGCGTGGAATTACACAGCACTGTGAAGAAGTATGGAAAGTCTGCTTAAATTTGCAGGATGGAAGCAGATGATACTTTCCACTGGAAGGAAAAAGGCCGTACTAAAACCAAGATGAGTAACTGAAAGCAACCTCTAGAGAACTGACTGAAATTTAATTTAATGAAATAGAACAAGGGAAAGTGCAGAGTCCTGCATCTGGGCAGGAACAACCCCAGGTTCCAGTAGAAATTGGGGAATGACCTATTAGAGAGCAGTGTAGGGGAAAGGGACCTGGGGGTCCTGGTGGCCAGCAGGATGACCATGAGCCAGCACTGTGCCCTTGAGCCAAGAAGGCCAATGCCATCCTGGGGTGTATCAGGAGGGGTGGTTGTAGGGCAGAGAGGTTCTCCTCCCCCTCTACTCTGCCCTGGTGAGACCGCATCTGGAATATTGCGTCCAGTTCTGGGCCCCTCAGTTCAAGAAGGACAGGGAATTGCTGGAGAGAGTCCATTGCAGAGCCACAAAGGTTATTGAGGGAGTGGAGCATCTCCCTTCTGAGGAGCGGCTGAGGGAGCTGGGTCTCTTTAGCTTGGAGCAGAGGAGACTGAGGGGAGACCTCATTCATGGTTATAAATATTTAAAGGGTGAGTGTCACGAGGATGGAGCCAGGCTCTTCTCGGTGACAAACAATGATAGGACAAGGGGTAACGGACACAAACTGGAACACAGGAGGTTCCACTTCAATTGGAGAAGAAACTTCTTCTCAGTGAGGGTGACAGAGCCCTGGACCAGGCTGCCCGGAGAGGTTGTGGAGTCTCCTTCTCTGCAGACATTCAAAACCCGCCTGGACGCCTTCCTGTGTAACCTCATCTGGGTGTTCCTGCTCCGGCAGGGGGATTGGACTGGGTGAGCTTTGGAGGTCCCTTCCAATCCCTAACGGTCTGGGATTCTGTGAACCTGAGAACTAAGAAGCACCCAAAATTCACATGAACATTTCTGTGGATAAAATATGAACACATCAAAGGATGTATGAAGACGACACAATGAAGTATGCAGCTACAACGTGCCCAGTATAAGTGAGACTGTGAAATACCGAGACATTGTGTTATCCCTGCAAGAGAACTACACAGGACATCTTAACAAGAACAGAAGCACAGAGGAAAGAACAATGTGAGAACATGGGGTTTTATCTCTCTGTATAAAGCAGATCTGTAAGTGCACGTGAGAACATGGGGCTTCATCTCTCTGTATAAAGCAGATCTGTAAGTGCAAAACGCAGTTTGCAGGGACACACCATGGGTTTAACACACTTCCTAGGGGATGTGTTTTCTAACCTATGGATGGATAACACTTGCCCATACATCTGTATCTGTCGCTGTGATAGATGGAAGTGGAGGAAGGTTCATTTTCGCATTTAACGATCTTAATTTTAAATTAGTCAAAGTTTAATTTAATTCTAGTTAATGAAGTAATTCAAAGTGTTGCCCATTTTGTCCAGAGTTTAAGAGAAAAAACACTGCAGAATAAAACTGTAAAGAAAGTCAGGTTGTTGCATTATTTTGTGGCATATGGCAAGACTGAAAGTGAACTGAAAAACATACGTTATGTCAGCTACTCCACTGTGATACGGAACTCTTGGCCAACACGTGCCCTTCACTTTACTTGGAGAACTGCCACGGACTGTAAAAACCACACAACTCCCAACGTTTCCTTTTGGAAACCCATCAATTGATGTCAGTGAGCAGAAATAATGAAGATTCAAGCACAAAGGATCAAGCTCTACTGATGTGGGATGAATTACATCCATGATTCGGGGCGATACGTTCTGGAGAGGTCCAGAACATCTCCTGAACCCGAAGTCTTCCTGAAGAGCTGTACTTTAGGAAATACAACTGCTGATTATGTTGCAGGACAACTCCTGGTGTGAACTTTTAATTTCAAATAATGAAAACACTGTGAAAAGTATTCCAGCATCTCAAAGTGTCAGCTAGGAGTACTGCAGAAGATAAAAAAGTCTGGACTTCAGCAAAACAAGCCAAGTGCTTTGGCATCTCCAGATTTGGTACAGAACACGTCATCTAATGCCGTTCCAACTTGACTCCTAACTGCAGAGCACGGACAACACAGGGAAAG
>NW_010198283.1:7024-16153 GCF_000695765.1 Mesitornis unicolor
GAAGTCTGACCTATGTAAGAGCGCAGGCTGAGATTACAGGTTCTAAATTCCTATATGGATCTCTCAGAAATACTTTCTTCACTCCCGAGAAGAAATATGGTCAAAGTTGTATTTTCTTAGTAAAAGACATTGTAGGAAGAGAATAGAATTGAAGAAAGGGACATTCCCCCTCACAGTCAACTATGTCTGGGAAAACTATGCCTCCTCCAACAGTACGGGATGTTTCCAATACACACCAGGCACTTCTTTGTACTAAATAAATCCAGATGAAGTGTTAAAATGCTTGTAAACGGAAGTTCAGGCTACTCTCCCCAGTTACGATTACCATTTTTGTGTCAAGAGCATAATTTTGCATTGTAAAAATGTAAAATTAGGAGATTCAATTTAACAGTCAAGTTCTCCTATGAAAATACAGTTTAATATTGGAGTTCTTCTGAACTAAGGAGGTAAGCAACATCACAATGTTTTATATATATATATACACACACACACACGCTATCTAAGTGCTATAATTTATCTAACAATATAATACAACACATACTTATCCATATGCAGGTCGAAAAAGCTAGAAGTAAGAAAGTATTATCCTTTGGAAGGCATGCTGTTTTAAAATACATCAATATGTAGCAAGTATTGTATTCATTTATATGTGACAAGAGAACGGAATTGTGCTTTGGCTATTTGTTGATAATGCAAATTGTATAGCCATCAAATTGAGATAATTATTGCTATGTTTCTTTTCCAACTGTGTGCTTAATTAAGACGACCCAGTAAGACCTAATTAGCAACAATGTAATTTTTAAAATCCAATTTAGTGGCTCAGAGATTACAAAAATTGAAAATAACATGTTGCATTTAGATATTATTAATTTTCCGAGATATCAATTTCCATTTTGTAGCACAATAAGGTTACCACATGAGAATAATTTACAGTCCATCAATACCGTGGAAAACTAAACCACAGTTCGAGCGCTGGATTGCCACTGATACTAGAAAGCCTTAGCAATGGCGTTCAAAACCTTTCAGCTGACAAGTTTGTCTATAGCTTTCACTTCTGTTTCTAATTACAATAAAGGAAGAAGACTTCATTGAGCACACAAGGCTTATTCACCAGAGTACTTATGAACTACCAAAGCATAACCACTTATCTAAGTACCACCGCACTCAACGAGACAAAAGCTTTGATCAGTCGACATCACAGTGAACAGACACAAAAAGTGAATTTTGCTGATAGGTTTTTTTCTTCTGGCCTTTTTCTGGTTTCCGTTCTCCTCTCTGAGGAAGACCCACGAGATGCTGTGGTGGATCTCAGGAGGCCTTGGTCATTTTCTTTTTTTCCATTTGCAACAACACAAAACCCCACCTAACAAAACTCTGTGAAACGAAATGCTGACATCAGCTCACCACCTCCAGTCGAGTATTGCTAACGGGACACGCTACCTTAAATATTAGCAAAACCTCTTCTGCTGTATTACGGCCTCTAGGATTTCTAGAAGCAGCACTGATTCAGCAACATGCTGATTTGAGGAGCGGCTGAGGGAGCTGGGTCTCTTTAGTTTGCAGAAGAGGAGACTGAGGGGAGACCTCATTCATGTTTATAAATATTTAAAGGGTGAGTGTCACGAGGATGGAGCCAGGCTCTTCTCGGTGACAAACAATGATAGGACAAGGGGTAACGGACACAAACTGGAACACAGGAGGTTCCACTGAAATTGGAGAAGAAACTTCTTCTCAGTGAGGGTGACAGAGCCCTGGCCCAGGCTGCCCAGAGAGGTTGTGGAGTCTCCTTCTCTGCAGACATTCAAAACCCGCCTGGACGCCTTCCTGTGTAACCTCATCTGGGTGTTCCTGCTCCGGCAGGGGGATTGGACTGGATGAGCTTTGGAGGTCCCTTCCAATCCCCAACGTTCTGGGATTCTGTGATTTCCAGTACAAGCCCACGTAAAATGTCGGTGCACTTACAGCAGGCACACGATCCATAGTTTAATGTCTTGCAAGTGTAGAGATACTCAAGTTAACACAACAGTGTGTAAGAACTTGTATGAAGCTGCCATTATTCACTACACATAGAAAGCGAACTTTTCAGTCTTTTTCTAAACACTTGCTTTTCTTCACTTTCGCTCTTTAACTCTAGGAAGGAATATCATCAATTATTTTGCAGTCTTGAATCACCTACTAAATTAAAACTTAAAAGCCTTTTCAGGCATTTGAAGTACGTTCTGCAAGAAGACCTGACTAGTGCCTGACCACAAGACCAACACCAGCATCACCTCCATTTGAAGTACCACTCAGGCTGCAATTTGCGTGCCTGACACCATCCTGCCTGAGAACTGATCTTACTGTTCCTTTTCTTCTTGCTTTGATGTCTGTCAAAGGATTCGGTGTCTTCAAGTGCCATTGTTCCGACAAGCAGACCTTCCCGATGGACTTGTACTATATCCTGTGACACCCAGAAACGCTATTATTTGAGCTGGTGTCAGATTGATTTTCTTTCTGTTCATGATAGTGCTATGATCCTGCAGGGTGGAAATCACTGCTGATTTATGCCTTGATGCAGCCCCTCGAGAACTGGCTTGTATCAGCGTGTCACCTATGAAAAGGTACATTTGAATCCTCAGAGGTCTTTCTAGTGGAAGCTTTGTTCTCATTTCAACAGAGAATCCTTTGTAATGGATGTTTGCTAGAAATTTATCCTGCAAGTATCAAGGGTGTTCTGTAGTGCAAAACCAGAGGTATATGATGCATCTATCCATTGTAACCAGGCTGTGGGAGCCTTCTTGGCAGAGATTAATTTAAGGCAAGTTCTCCATCCACAACCTTATGGTTTTTGGAAACTGATGATACCATTTTCTTTCCCATTCCACAGACAGTGCAGGTTGTGGTGGCACTGAAAGGTAGGAATATTCCCTAGCTTTAAGACTAAAGACTCACCTACATAAGGAAATGTAATAGATTAAAACCATACAATTATGCCTCTAGTGTGTTTTTGGAATAACAGTCATTTATGCTAGGGCCCTCTTTTATTTGGACTTTAGAACAGGAAATAATTTCCTCTGATGTTAAAGCATTATTCACATTTTTACATATTCTGCCTATTAGCATCACGGATGGATTTTGCACTCATTACAAGTACCCTCTTGGCTACATCTTTGTGAGCAATTTTCCCATAAAATGTAGCAAAAATACACTAACAGGTAGGCACTGATTTTACATCTGAACAATTCTAACATGGTAAATAGCAACTGAAAACATCTTAACTGGTTTTAAAATCAGCCTCTGAAATTTTTTCCCCTTGTCGGTAGAGCTAATTTAGGTAAACTAATTATTTTCTTTTCATGCACGATTTCCCTCATGGTGGAAGCGAGAAGACAGATATGGGGCTTCAGCCATGTTTGTTATGGCTTTATAAAGGACTTGGTCGTTCAGTTCCACACTAACGTACGATTCCCTGCCAGGGAAACCTTTCCAGGTAGATTAAAAAATACCACACAAATTCTATTCATTCAATTAGTCTGGAGTTCGCTGCAACCGATTCTGCCTACTAAACAAGAAATAAAGCAGAGGTGTAAGAAATCAACTGGTCCCACTCTCGTGTTCAGGTGTTGGAAGGAAAATGAACCTTCAGCAAGACATCAGTAGCCTCTGTGTCCCCAGTGACTACCACGGGAGAGCAGGCTGACTACAACTTTGCCCTGGGTACATAAGCTAGGAGAGAAGAAAATGCGCAACACTTTTTCTGGAGTAAGTTCTCAAAATTCTCAGCTACTTAAACCCTCATACCATACACGCAATACATTAATATCACTATGACCACCCTGCTACAGCACTTGGCAAGAACACATTCTCCTTAGCACTTGTGCAGTGACTCCATTTAGCTCGGCTCCCTTTCTTCAGCTGAAAAATCGTAGCAAGGAGAAAGAGAGAAGGATGAAACTAAATTTGTGGCTCTTGACTGTTGCTTTCATACATATGTATACACACAAGCACACATCTATACTAGCTGCATCTAAAAAAAAAATCAGAATCATTATCAGAATCCCTGCCTTAATATTAGGATGTGCTGTTGTCTTGGTGAATCATTTCTCCTCAGGGGCGTTGTGTGGATAATTCCACTCATGCTAATTCTATTTACATTGGCAGCACTCTAGAACACGTTTAATGGGAGGCTGTGTTTCTTTCATGAGCAAGAAAAATGTCACTTTCCTTTCCCAAAGCACCAAAAGGCTCCTTCTACTGTCACAGAACACAATTATATGTTAGGGCCCTGCTGTCTCTTTCCAGCCAACAAGGCAAGAAAATGACCTTTCTTTAACCTATGGCTGGATTGCATTATATTCGGTTCAGTGGAAATCCTTTTTTATGTTCTTCTGTGTAGGTGCCTTCTGCTGAGGTTACGAGATGGGCACCTGCCTTTCACATCCACTAGTGATCTCGTTTTTCCCAAAAAACCTGCTGTCATTTGAGGAGGGAAGTCAACCCTCATCCTTCATTTCACACCCTAGTTTGCAGCATTTGCAAATACCTGAAAGCACTCAAAGCTGCAAGGAGAGGCTGCCAGCAGAATTTGGGTACTGGCTGCTGCATTTTGCCCTACCACACAAGCACGGAAAAGGTCAGGAAGAAATATCCCGTGTACGCTCGCTTACTCCGTGTCATGCTGTGGTCTTGTGCAAAATAACACCACTTTGAAACAGTCCCCCTAGTCCTCCTCCGTTCTGTGAGGCAATCTGCACGGCTGGTCTGGCTTGCTTTATGGGCAGCTTGATAATGAAGGCAAAGAGATGTTCCCCACAGCACAGGTATCTCAGCCACGCTCTGGTTTACGTGAAGGAGATGCTTGGGGAAGCAGAGAAAAGTCGCTGTGACATTAATGAAGGAAGCCACTGCTGAGTTGCACGAGAGCGCGAGCCAGCAGTGGAGGATCTGTGAACATGACGCTGAATGACAAATATCATTGCTGAAGAAAACTGCACCATACGGCTGCAACAGAGTTCCATGTTGTGAAATTAAGAAAGCTCAGAGGCAAAAAGCACCACGTAAACCGCTACTTACACACACAGCTCATCTCACAGGTCAATAAGCTCCCCTAGAAAATGTTTGGCATCACTGTTGATCTGGAGAGAATCCTAAGTATTCATTTAAACGCTCTCAGGTACAGGGGTACTAAGGTTTGGCAATCTGCTATGTGACAAGAAGGTTTCTGTCAACCGTTATTAAAGATGACTCAGATTAATATCTCCTCTGTCTAAGAAGGAAGGTTGTGTAGCTTCAGGATGCCTTCCCAAACACCACCACTTTACCAGCACGTTGTCTGTACATTAACCCTGAAGGCAAAATGTGACTGCATTAACATGAAGGTAGAATGTAGGCATCAAAGGAGACAGGCTAGTAACATATATAACATCAATCCTACGAAGAGCACTGTTCTCTTAAAAGGTTAACTCTGAGTTATTACTGCTACATTACACTGAAAATAAAAGAAAGTACCAAATATTCAAAGTAAAACAGCCACTTCTTGTTCTGTAGTAAAAAAAAGTAAAAATAAAAATCTTTGTATACAGTTGAAGACCTTTATACGCATCCAGAAGCACTTCGTGCCCAAGTGACTGTTGGCTTGTGAGATGTCTGGGGCTACACACATCTGGCACTTCTCAAAATCCACCAAATTTGAACATCATTCTGCCTAACAGACTTGCAGCACGAGGTACACCTGCATATTACGAGGCATACGTGCACATGAGATACGTGTCCTATACGCTTGTGAAAGGACAAAGCTGCTTTTTAGAGAAATTATTGTGCAAAATTGTCTAAACTATTGTTTACGTATACTGATTGCCCCTACATCAATGTGGCAATCTCTCAAGATGACGTTTTAAAAAAATTAAACCTGGCTTTGGAATTCACTGTGAACTAAGGACAATATCAGTAATGGAACAAAGCCCTGAGAAATATCTGCACTAATTGCTCTGGAGATGTAATAAAATGCAGGCCTACATCTACAGTTGCCTGTATAATTATGGACAGTCCATTGTGCTGGATAAAACAAAACAAACACACATGAAGATCAAACCAAACAAAAGCCAACCAGCCAGCGCCCTGCAGTCTGGTCCTTCTCTTAAAGCACAAGTCTGCAGATACAACTAGAGCACAAGTTCCAGCACACGTTCACCTCCTAAGCACCCAGCTATCTAGCCCCATTTGTTTATGGCTTTTACAAACGGATAAACAGGTTTTGGCTTCAAAAATACCGCAAGTAGAAGGGTTTTAATTATGCAAATTTTTATCTTCTAGAAAAATACAAGTAGATTCTGCGTGGGAGGAATTTCCGTGTATTTTTCTATCTTAGCCTTATAAAATTACAAGGAACACAAATCTGCAGTCTAAATTAAAAACACTGACATGAAATTTGTGACCAAAACGATCATTAAAGGGCCTGTTTCTCATTTCAGCTCAAACAGTTCCCAAACCCATTATTAACAGACTTCTACCTAAGCTTTAATCAGAATTGGAGACCTAATCACAGTTACAATATATGTAAATCAAGCTCTTATTCCTACTCCTACATACAATTCTCACACCAGTTAACTATGATTTACATGCGGTTAAGATACTGCCCAAAAAGATACAGACAGAGATGACAGAGACGAAGCGTTTCTGGTCCTGCAGGCGCTGTGCTATGGAGCTTTTTTGAGAATCTGGTCCTGAAGTGGCATCCCAGCTGGAGCACTTGGAAGGGGAAACTGTTACTTTTCCAGTAGCTTCAGCTGATCTTTACATTTAGGGAATGGAGCATTGAACGAGCAAGCCAGAAAGCATCATTTTAACAAAAAGGAAACGGTCAACTTGTTACTAGCTGAATAGCTGGAGAAAGGAAAAAAATTACCATCAGTAGACTAAGAGAAAAGAGACTGAGTTTAAATCACTCTTCTGCAGTTAATGGAGTACTTAAAAAAAATAAATATTTAAACTATAGCTACACCACATGTGATGTAGCAGAAATTGCTGCCTACTAATACAACTACACCACTCAATTGATTTAAATACATTTAAGGACAAGCACACATACAGAATTGGATCCAGGATGCCAGGTCTCCAAAGGCCAGTGTGCAACCTGTGTCAGACGAACACAGGCTCTTCTATTGAGATTTTTTACTCCCCTTAAGAAAGGCTTTTAATAAACTGTTTTTCCTTTAATTCTTAATTTTGTTTTTAAACACTCATTTCAATTCAACTTCCAGGTCAGCTCAGTAGCCCAGGAGTTTTCTTTTACTGGCACTGAAATGAGCAGCCAATTCCATATTCGAAAAGTCACGTCTCAGCAGTACGTTGATCTGCGCGACTCTCTGTGGAACCTCGTTTAATACCCCAAACTGCTGAGAACGAAGCACGACTTCCCTCTAGCTCGTCAAACTTTTTTTGTTAAGTCAAGTGCCAGGAGTCTTGTAAGATCTTGTAAAGCACAAAGGTCTTTTGTTCTTTATAATGACAATCCTACCTAAGCTTCTTGCTTAAATGCAGCGCCTAGGAAGTTAGCAGGTGTCCGAAACACTGCAACACTAGTACCTTAGCAAAAGAAACAAATGAAAAAGGATCGTCCACTTCAGTGAGCTATGAGGGGAGCATCTGCATGTTAAAGAAAAGAAAACACAAGGAAAATGTGGCTGCACTAACCAGACACCAAGTAGCACAGCGGTTGGAATGTGAAGGCTTTCCTACTTGACTGCTTTATCATTTATGATGGAAAAAGTGAGCTCATTAAGATTACAAGCTTACAAGTTGTACAATGAAAGTCGTCCTCAATATTACCTCCTTAAATAACATTCAAAGTGAAGTCTGAACAAATACACTTTATCGACTTTGTAAGTTAGAACTCATTTTCATTTTTGGGGGAGAGGGAACACGTGTTCTATAGTCTGCGTTTCTAAAACGTACAGGCGTTCCTCTAAAACTCAACGGTAACTGCAATGACACAAATGCACACTGGCACAAATGAGTTCAGACTCCAGCTTCGTGCATTTAGCAATGTAATCCTGTACATTCTTCTTTGAGGTTCAAATAAGAGAACTAAGACAACCATCGCAAAAGCACTGGGAGGAACACTGAAAAGAAGTGTCGTCTTAGCAGCTTGAGAGGGTCCATTTTACAACCACAGATGTTTGGAGGCTGAAGTACTTCAATAACTTGGCTTTAAACCATCTTAAGCTGTATTAGAGTCCAAAAGTAATTTGGATAACAAACCGTATTAGGTGAACTTGGAATTAAAAATCCTTTATCCATTCAGTACAAGGAAAGCAAAAGACAAGTTAATATTTTAGTGAAAGCATGTGGCACACACGATGTTAAAAAGTGAGTTAAGAATCCATTACTTTTTTTGGATAATACCCAAATGTTGGCACACGCAGATCCCAAATTAATCTGTTGACCAAAACGCCAAGTAAATTTATCTCTCTGATGAGTTTAAACATAAAAGAAAACATGAGGAATTGAATTCTTACAGCATAAATATCTTGGCTGAAATCTGGAATGTAATCAACATTATCATATTTACTGAAAGTTAAAGACTTAATGAGTGCCATGTGTTTATCTACCAAACTTCAACTTGCTAATCATCAACTAGGCCCAACATCACAAGTCAAATGGTTATGAGAAATACCCAATAAAAGTTTAATAATGATCAAACACCTTTAAACGTCAAAACAAACAACCCAAACTTCACACAGAATACAGTTTCATGAACAGATAAAAAGGGAACGTGGATCTGCGAGGGATGCTGGTGTTCATGATTTAAAAACAGCTCTTCAGCATAAACGTATGTATTGCCTGCGTTGACAGGATAAGAAAGCACTACATGTAGTGATCCATGTGCCTGACTTGAAAAGTTATCAGTTTAGATTTTAGCCAATGGATACTAATTCTCATAGCACACATTTACTGTTTAAACTGGAATAGTAAATACGTTTGTGAAAAGTCATCTGGAACATCTAAGAATTGTTTGAAAACTGAAGCATTCTGCCCATGAGAAGTATCCTGCTCAGAAAACGTGGATCAGTTGAGAAAAGTCCTAAGGAATGCTGACAAAATGCACAGAAATCTATCACTGCTGGTTCCCACTGACAGAATCACAGAATC
>NW_010198284.1:0-32228 GCF_000695765.1 Mesitornis unicolor
GGAGGTGTGACCGAGGTGTGTGTTGGGGTGGGTGTGAGGGGTCCGGGGCAGAGCGGGCCCTCTTCCCCCCGTGAGGTCCTTGTCCCGCGGCTCCTCCTGTCTCCTTTGTGGGGTCCTGGTGCTCCTGGTCCTCGGCTGTGCCCAGGTGTGAGAGTGTGAAAAGAAAGAAGTAAATTCTGGAAGCTTTATAGGAACTTCCACTCCTGTTTCTTTTTTTTTCGTCTTTCTCCTAAAAATACACTTTTTTTTTTTTAACCCCAAACATGGAGATAAGCAGATACACACATCATATCCTCGTCCTTCCAGCAGCTTCTCACATGGTAAAATGACTTGAAGCTTAAGGAAAATAAGTTGAAGAGGGGGTTAATATCTCTGCAGCTCTTGTAGAAACATTTATCTTCTTTGTATTGATTTCTTCTCAATTTCAGCCCTCAGAGTGAAGCCTTTCTCTCTGGTTCTGATATATATTGTACAGTAATTACATCTAGAAGGCAGGCTCCAGGAACGCTTCAGGAAAACAAGCTATGATGTACGTTTAATATGACAGTATTGTACGACTTGCTGATTTAGATCAGTGGTGTTTGAACCAGATAATATTTGCATTATGGTTTGAATATAAAGATGAATGTAGGCAGAGAGTAGTAGGTCTACGGACGTTTGCTGTGTGTAGGCAAACTCTTCAACGCTAGAAGCCGTAAAACAGCTGTGTAATACTCAGGAATGTTTCAGGGCTGTTCATGCCTAAAGGTTTGCTTGGAAAGCAATCTATTTTCCAGAAGGGCTTTTATGCGTTTGGTTTTCGTGCAGAGATTTCATGTTAGACCTCAGTGACTTGCTTACTCTTTTATGCCTTCTTCTGAAAAGCCAAAATATCGGGGGGGTGTGTGTGCGAGGGAGTGGTAAGTGCAGCACAGTGATAAACAGGGAGCTCCAGCCTCTGATCTGGTACATCAGAGATGCCCGAGGCAGGAAAGCTGCAGGGAGGATCTCAGTGGACTGTAACAGGACATTGGTGCTGACAACATCCAATGGCAAATCATCGGAATTCGTGTTGGCGGGGAATCCCGGCCAGATATTAACCGTTTAGGGTCTGCCACGAGTGTTTCAGAACCTTTTTGTAGCATTTTCTAGAGAGGGGATTAGAGAATTAAGGTATTCATTATGTTACGTGTTAGTTTAGAAGCATCTCTCTTCCCTCCGCTTTATATCTACCTAAATGAAAGGAAGGTCACCATGTATTTCCTCCCCTGCAAATCACTTTGTGTAGAAAAAAGCTGCATTTCCTTTGTTCAGGAATGAGAAATGGACCATGTAGAAAATAAGTCATTGTGCTATTCCATAGTTAGGAGGATTGTAATAGGTTTTCACTGTTGAAGTAGGGTTTTTTGTTGCTGTTCCGTTGGTTGCAATAAGAGGAGTCATTTTTGCACAAAAAATATGTGGGTAAGGTTTTGCTCTTTCCAAAGTTTTAAGTTCAGTGCATTTCTCTTCAGTGGGCTTGTCACTGGTAATTGCATTGCTTAATAAATCAAACTAAGACAAGGGAAGGGAGGTTGTTTCCATGGGGTCTGTTTGCTCATTAATCTAAATCCACAGTACCAAAAATCAGTAAGACATAAATATTATTACTACGTAGTTTCTCAGTGCTTTGCCAAGAGAGGATAAATATTTTTTTTGTAAAGGAAAATATACTCATTTGTGCTGTTGCTGTGACCATCCTGTCATCTAAGGAGTGACAGTTGTTAGCGTTTTCTTAGGACAGATGCGTAAATGAAAGTAATTTTCTTAAATCTAGATTGGCTCTGGTAATAGATCAGATTGTTGACCTGATAACTGCCTGTGAATGGGTTTTGGATTTTGAGTCTTCATAGTTCTGAGTTAAGAGTTAATTTTGCATGTAACTCTGCTGCTTGGAGGAACAAAAAATACACTAGGAGCTTTTTCCTCTGCACTGATCAAATGCTAGTTCAGGTATTTTTAAAGATACAGAGAAGACTGGCTTTGTTTAGTAAAGACTTTATGGAAGAAGGTGCGTTGTGCACATAGAGAAATACGGAACGTACAGGAGAGGGCCCTCCAAGACTTTATTTAGTCCTGTGGCTTTTATGAAGATGACACTTCTTACATTTTAATTATCCCTTATTTTCCATGCCTTTTTAAAATACGCTTTACGTTACGGGAAGTTGTGGATGGAGTCCTTGTGGATGAACATCGAGGGAGCCTTCCTGGGCTGCAAGAGCTGCGCTTGCTGGTGCGCTTCCTGGGGGGAAATTCAAGGGAGAGCTTTGCTCTCTGGTAGCAGCTTTAGAGGGGCTGGTTCGTGGTTACAGAGCCAGGACATGGCTTTCTGAAGTCTTCAGGTGTTCACAGGAGCTGCCTGCATGGGCAGCCAAAGAGGCTTCCTCAGGTGGGGAGAGAGGAAGGGGCATCATGGGAGGAAGGGATTTTGGTATATGCAAAAAGGAAAGGAGCACGGTTTGAGGGTAACTGACATTCCCTCGGGCGTATGTGGGTGTTTGCAATGTCTAAAAAGCCCCTATTCAGGCTGCAGACATTGCTCTGCCTGGAAAAGCAAGGAATGTTTTTGCCTGTGTGTATGAGTTAGGATCTCTATTACTGCTTTCTCATCCCCTGTCTCCTTTCCTTTTTGCCCAGAAAATGGGGATGAAAGGTTTTTTGGTCCTGTTCAGAAAATGGATGTCTTAAAGCAGTGAGGAATGTGTGAGTCTAGCGCAGGGATGTCACGTTGTTTGCCTGTCCCTCATGCATCTGTGCTGGGAACCTCTGCTGAACAAATAGGTCCTGCTTGGTATCATGAAAAACACTGAAAAACTCCTATTGATTTCAGTAGGGTGATAGCTGCACTGCCAGCTTTTGGATACCAGTGTTGTCTGAAGTTATGTACATGCGTTCAGTTGAAGCTGTGGTGTTAACAAGCTGTGCAAGTTTAATAGTTGAGGTTTGTTTCCAATTACAGAGAAGACAGATAACAGTGAGGACTCTATCCAAATCATAATCAGTGCTCAAGGACTAACGGACTTAGAGCTTTCTGAAATCAAATGTTATTAACGTTGACTCTAATGTTGATGTTCAAGTTTCATGGTTAAATTAAAGAAATTACTTCAAACTATTAATCTCAACTGTCCTTGGAAAAAATGCTAATCATTTGGTAGCTGCTTTTTAGCAGCCAGATGAACATGTGGCATGATGTGCTCTGAAGCCTAGGGGTATAGTAATAACACGGTACTTTAGCTAATATATAACTTTAATCTGAGAAATTATGAAAAAATGAGGCTAATTTCTGTTTTCCTAAGTTACTGTGCTTCCATTTTTGAAGATCAGAGTTGCTCCTGTGGTGACAAAATTGCAGTTACTTATATTTACATGCCATGCTATGTAAAGTTTAATTCTAAGCAACAATTTTAAAGTATTTTAGGAAGTGGAATCTCATCAGTAGACACAAATATTCTTAAAAAATACGGGGTCATTGGAGGATGCAGATATGCACCAAATGGGTTAATTTACAGTTTTGTGTATCCCTTCTGGGGACTGCTTGCTGCTTTAGATGCCTACATATCTTTACAAATTTTTCCCTTCTTCATGAGGTAAACTCCTGTCAATGTTTCTTCCAAGTGAAAATTGTGCACCTGCATCTTCTTGCAGCAGGCTGACAGGAGTGCCACTTCATCGACGGCCAGAGTTACTCCCAGGAAGAACTGCCCTGTATCAGCCTTGTAGAGACACAAGGGTTGGAGGCAAAGCAGAGCAGGAAATGTGAATTAATTCACGCTTTCGGACTAAGCAGAGGAACGTGGGGCATGGCTGACTGGAGATGCCCAACTAGAGAGTAACTTTTGATGAAAGCAACTAGTTTTTACACTTGTGTGTAAATAAACCTTTAGAGGGAAGCAGAACAATCAATCACAGAAAAATGACCCTTGGCTGCTGTTGATTTTCCTGTTACTCAGTATCTTGTGGTAGTGCTGCTGCTGCTGTTATCCATGTTGCAGGCTGTGGATATCCACCCACATTACTGGCCCTGGGGCAAGTCAGGCTGGCTTCTTTCTTTGAATGCTGCTGACACATGGTGCAGCTCTCCAAATTAATCCTGCCCCACTTCAGTGAGGACAGGTGTACTCTGAGATGAATCAGGGCTACACTGGTCATGTCTTCAATTGCTTGTCTCAGTGTACCATCATCTTGTTTAGGTGCAGCTGCCAGGATGCAGTGGATTCTTGGTTTGTACCTTGAGCTGCCACATATCTGCAGCTTAAGCAGAGCCTCTTCCCACCCAGAAAGTGCACAGGTGAATGAGAGTGCAGATTGCAAGCACTGCAATGAAGATACTCCATGTGTATTGCTGTCCTTGTTTCATTTTTCCTTTTCTCCGGTTGCTAGCACTGTTAGTGGGAAGCTGAAGGTAACAGTGGTGGTGAATGAACTCCCCAGCTGACTGGGGGAGGAGGGAGGACACAGGGCAGTAAGGAAACTAAGAAGTTCGTACAATCACTGTGCAATATGTTGTTATTATACTGAATGAGCTCATCTTACGGTAATTAGAATTAGTCTTCAAGTGAACTATGGTTAAGGTAACATCAATTACTACATGGCCTTGTTTTTTTTATGTGGTTTTATTACACATCTCTTAAGTTTGCTTGGGAGTTGAAGTACTAGTGTTCTTAATTATCAAGTCATTTGAATAATGATGATGAACTGTTTTCTAGAACTTCAAACTTGACCACATTGTGCACCTGCCAGCAGCACTGACTCACAAAATCTGAATTGATGCGGATGTTGCAGTTTTTCTGTGCAGAAATGCTGCAGTGATGCCTGAATGTGATTATCCTGTGCCCATGTCTGCTTTGAGGGACTTTGCATTCATAGCATGGAGGCCTTTCTAAAGAAAATCTAGGTGTTCTGAGTCTTGGATGCTTAGCTTAGGAAAGCTGCTTTGAAAAATCCTTTTCTCTGCTTGCAGATACGTAATGAATGAGACCTTGAGCCCTGAAGAGCTGCATTTGTATTTAGGAGCAAAATGTGGGATGTTATTTGGTCTTGTGGCAGCAGTTTTGTTCTCTCTTTTTTGGAATAAAATGTGCCTATCTCCCTGACAGAAAGCTGTTAAAGTTCTTGTGCTGGGAGTTGGTTTATTCTGCTGACAGTGAAGGAAAGCGATCTGATAACTCCTTGCAGGCAAGGCGGGCAGTTGTTCAGTTTTCCCACACTTCACGCTTTCCATCTTCTGTCCTTGCAGGAGGCTTGCAAGAGACATTTATAAAAAATGATGATAATTCCCTTAAAGCAGTGCTGTGCCTTGCCCTTTCCTTATTCCTATACAAGCATCTACACTTTGGATTATTGTGTTTTAGCAGTCTGATGTGTTAGACCTGGAGTTCCTTGGTCAGTTTGTCAGGTTGTAAAGCAGTGTCATTTGTCGTGGAGTGGAAGAGTACTTCACTGGAACAAGTGGTGAACACTGAATAGGCAGGATATGAAGGTAAAATCACTTGTGCCAGTGTACTGGATAAGCCATTTTTCTACTGCAGAGGTAAACAGAAACAGTTCTGTCCTGACCCTTGCTGATCCTAAACAGTTAGCAAGTTACTTTCTTTGGGCCTCATACAATTTCTTTAAAGCAGGGATGTCTGTGAAGTAACCCCTGCACCACTGAGGACCAGTGCCTGCCTTTGTGTCAGTCTGATGTGTGCAGAAAATGCTCGCCTCTTAAATATATTTTTCTCTTCTTTTTTCTTTTTTAATTCTTCCCTTCTGGATTTCAAACTAACTCATTTTGTATCTTCGGAAGCAGTGAAGTTGGTGATACACATCTCAAAATAAATTGTCGGCTAAGAGTTTTTTAGAGTAAGTTTAGTGACTTTTTTTTTCAATGTGTGTATACTTATATCAGCCTCAGTTTAGTGGGCATCAGCATTGGACTGTTGTGTCCACCATCCACTGGAAACTTCGAGTTGAGACAATGAAAATACCCAGTAGCTTTCAAATAATTAAGTACAGATCTGCATTGCTATCACAAGTGAGTTTAGGGATTACATTTTCGATACTTTCATTGGTATTTTGACTCCTAAGATGCTTTCAGACTTCTGGAGATTATGGTATAGATTTCCTGCAGTCAAAGTAGAAGTGAGGGTTTGTGCAGCACAACTGTCTTTTAAACATTACATCCGTTTGGTAGGTGGGCAGAGAGAGGAACCACTGGAATATTTCTTCTTGTTGGTCTCCATGCTGCTTGTAACTAGTTGACTTATTATTCTTACAGTGCAGTAGCTCGTGTATTTTGTATTTAAATCCATGCTTAAAATACAACTAAAATTTGCCTGTTGACAGCAGTTGCATCATATTTTAATTGGTGAGAATTGCTAATGGAGTGTTCAGGTTCTAAAATTAGTTGTTTATTTTTCCTTTCTTCTTTGCCCAAGGGTTTTGCATCAGATTATGACTCCTGTATAACTGTTTGTGTTCCAAAGCAACACCTTTGTGCAGTTCTGGTTATTTAAGTAAGCGTTAAAAGTGTGGGCTCAGGGACAGCGGTTTCAGAAGCTGTGACTTTTAAAATAGTTTCTTACTACATTGTTTATGCATTGTAAAGTGATTCTTTTCTGTTTACTGTGAATTAATTCATTGTTATCTTTGTGAAGCTGGGGTGCGAAATGTGCAAGTTTATAATGTTTTATCTCGGCATAATGGCAGGTCCTCGGCTGCTGCAGTTTGTCACAGCACGATTGATGCTACTGTTGTGGTGGCAGCTTTCATCAGGTGAGGTTTTGCACCATAACCCTCATCATGACATTAGTCTGACAAATGGCTGTGCATGCTCTTTTCATATTTCCATGGGCTGGCTTTGTGTCAAAGGTGCACAGTTTTGATGCTGTCCTTACGCTGCTTGGAGGAGTTTTTCTTGTACTGTGTGGTGAAATGCAAAACCACCCCTTTGTATCTTCTGCTTGCTGTGAAGCAGAGGTGTCCCGTCCTTCCATTAAAACTCTGGCTTTCTGGAGAGTTGCTTCTACCCAGTTTTTTTTGACCAAAGCTGTGGCAGAGGAATTGGTGAGGTTTTATGTCAACAGCTGTCAGATTTTTGAAGAATTGCTTGGTTGATGCCCATTTTGAAGGAATACCCAACTTATTTTCCTTGAATAAAGTAGTTACCAAAATAAATAAACCACCAAAAAGTGTTTGGTTGAATTATTCATTGTAGCTGTGAAGCTCAAACTGCAAATATACAGCCACTTGAACAACTGTCTTATATCTATTTCTCTTTTCTCCACCAGTTTAAAGAGCCCTCTGTATTTTGTTACCATGACAGTACTTACACATTACAATAAAACCGTGTCACAGTGTTCTGAATTAACTCAGTGACCTGAACTCCACAAGCCTTTTGCTATCAGATTTATCCAGTCCTTGAATAATTTTTGTAGCAATCTTTCTTGCCTTTTCTGCATTTTTTTTCAGTTTATTTTTAGAAAGGTGCACAGCAGAACTGAACACTGGTCTTATTCATATCATATATGCGCGATGCTATTGACCTTTCTGTTTGACCAAGGATTGTCAGTGGGCTGTTTTTCTGCCACAGCAAGAAAGCTCATGATGATTGTTTGCTGAGTGTGACTTCTAGCTCCTTATTGGAGTCAGGGCAGAACAAAATAGAGAGCTGTTCAGTGGATGTGGCCTGGATCCCTAATTCGTAGTGGTTTTAACTTTATTAAACTCTTTGATAGGATCTCGGTTTTTTTATGTGACTTGAATACTATAATGGCAATTTTAGCAACAGAAAGAAAGGCAGGCCTCTTTGATTAAAGTCCTCTGCAATCTTAGTGTCTTTGATGCCTCTTTTGTTCTGCTTCTGTTTGTTTCCTTTTGTAGCCCAGTAGTTTTTAAAGGAGTAGCAGCCAGTGTATCCTGTAATAGTCCAGGTGCCTGTTTCAGAGTTACCTGACATGAGTATCTTGGGGTTTGACTTCTGTTAAGCATTGTAAACTGAAAGCTTTACACAGCTCCAGGCCATGACTGTTATCACCTTTGTGTGATAGCAGTGATGTGACTGATGGTTGAGCCTCATCAGAAACCTGGAGTGGGGATTATGATTTGGGTGTAACTCCCTTGGATGCTTTTAGCTTTCCACCTTGACTCTGTTTATTTTGGGCAAACTTGCACCATGCACCAGATGAGGAAAAACAATCCCTTCCTTCCCAGCTAATATTGCCCTGTGTAGGTAGAGGCTGGTGTCTGTGAAGGTAGATGAGAAGGTGGAGACATGATTACAGAAGGAGCCAATCTTCTAAATGTGAGAGCCTTCACCAAAAGCCACTGAGAAGGCCTGATCCATACCTATCAGCTAATATTGGATTGAATTCTGGCATGCTGAAAGGAGCGTAAACTTAATTGTGCTTGATCAATACTGATACTTCCCGTGTGCTTCAGGACAGAGCGCAGTGTGAGCCTGGCAGCACACGTGCTGCCTGGAGAGCCGGGAGGAGCAACCAGTCTGCCAGGAAGGCTTTAACTTGCCTTTAAAGTGATGGACTAGATGGCCAACATCAAAAGTCCCCTCCAGCGTTGTTCTGTGCTGCACAAACTCTTGCTGTGGCCCCTCAGCACCTGGTTACCCCTGCTCTGTGTTCGTTCTTGCCCTGGAGGCTGGGGGAGCGAAGCGTTTGTGAAGCTGCTGCAGCCTCCGAGATTCGTGGTTGAAGAGGCTCTGCTGTGCACGGCCAGAGAGCGTGATCCCCAATGTTATTACTTGCTAGAGCGTGAAGCCTGCAAGTAATGGTAATACAAATGTATTTCAATTTGTAACCTGGCCTTCTGCATCAAGATTGGACTACTTCTATTCTGTTGCACATGTGCATCACTTGGGGAAACATGCTGATAGTACTTAACATTTAATTGCTTCTCTTGATTTTATTTGTAAATTAGAATCTAGAGGATCTGTAAGAACAAGGGAAAAAAACAACAGTAGAGCTTAATTGGACAACATTTTAGAGTAACTAAGAAAAAAAAAGACACGTAGCTTTCTAGCTTTTGGAGCAGAGACAAATGCAAACTTACTTATTGATCCCTATATGTGATATCATATTTTAACTACTGTCTAAACTGGAGGTCATCTCTATACTAGATTGCTTAAGAATCTGTCTATCTTATCACATCTTGTACTCATTTATAGTTGTTTCCATTTCTGGCTTTGTTGGAGAGACAGCTAGTGTTTCAACCTAAATTAAAATCAATAAGAAGCAATTTCGTTTGTTTTTTAACTACTAGAGCAGGCTTTTTTTTAAGTAAACCCCTGTATGTTCAACTAAGTCACTTGGTTCTTTCCATCAGGATAATTGCCAGACCTCATTAATGCTGAATTTTGCATATGTAGGAATGGGTTCATTTTTCAGTGTACCTAACAAAATGTCAAATACGATTTAAAAATAAACATTTATTTGAAATCATCACTGAGAAATTAACACAGTAAAGAATACTTGGCAGTTAGAAGTAGTTTAAAAACACTTTGAGGGGAAGCATATGCTTGGGGCTGTGGAGAACGCTGTTGACTCGGGAGTCCTGCTCTGGCAGGGTAGCACAGGCTTCCCCTGGCGCATCATTTGGGCAACGTTCTGCGGGGATGATGTCCAGTGGAAAAACCAGAGTCTGAGTCTCTGGGCCTTCAGTCCTTGGCTTGGATAAACCCGCATCACACCAATTAATGTAAGAAGCTGTTGTCATGATGTCAGCTGGCTTTTACAACACAGCCAGCAGATTGCCAGCAATAACAATTATCCTGGGTCAAATTCGACATGGAATTCAGGCTGAAGCAGTGTTGGTACTGCCAAGGTAAGGCAACGGTGAACCGTAATATTAGTATTAGTGTAAATATCTGAAGGTAATGGTGTGATGCAGTGTGGTGCTCGGGTGAATGGGTCGCAGGGTACAGGAAATGATCCTTTTCAGTTTGCGGTCTAGGTTGGCCAAATGGACAGAGATGGACATGTTAATTTGTAATGGTTATCTTTTATGTTGATGAAATTTGTGAAGGTTCAGTTTTCAGTGGCATGTGTTTGTGTTTAACTTTCCTTTGAAGATCCTGAGTGTTACGGGCTACCTGTTACTTCAGTCTCTTGGGTTCAGTTTTCTCTCACCTTTTCTTTTGCTTCCACTTGCTTTGATTCAGATATGGTAATGAACCAAGGAAGAGGGCAAACCAAGGGCAAAAGGAGGCAGATCTGGTTACCCTGGTAATCAAAGCAAGAGTCTGTTACCTTAAGTAAACTGCTACAGCTGTGTTGTGTAGGAACAAAGCATAATTAGTAACTAGATGACAGGGATGAAGAGCACATTTCCTTCATCCTTGAAGGCAACTTAAGGGTTGTGTGTGAATTACTTGAATTTGATATCAAAACAGCAAACCATTTCTTTCTAACTAATTACTTAAAACCACACATGAGTTTGTTTACATGCCAAGAAGCCAGCTGTGTTTAAAAATACATGAACAGACCTGGTACAGAGTGTTTGAGGAATGTGAGGTAGAAGTGACTTGTCCGCATGCTAGCGACAACTATCTTAAGTGAATCCCAAGCCGTAGTTCAATACAAGGAGTAATACATTACAGCACAGATTCTCTGTCAAAAAGATAATTAATACCTCATGTCAAACACTACCTGTGTGTACTGTTTCTCTGTTTCATGTTATTAAGCAGCGTGACCTTTTCTCTTTCAACAATTAGCTTTCAAGGTGAAAACCAACTTAGGAAGAAAATTAACTTTTTTTTTCTGTGGGATTTGAGCAGTCTTACAGTTTCGCAGTAATCTTGATTACACCTTCACGCTTTGCAGTTTTGATTGCTATCTTGATCAATGACTCTTCATTTCTGTAGTTTGAGATTGCATTTCCCTGTCTGCTTCTGTATTTGGGAGACGTTGTCAGGCATTTTGGGTGCAGACTGTGTCTGCAGAGCCAGACGAGGCTTGTAAGATGCACGCTGTCAAGGGGTAACAACTCTAGCTTGTCTCATTTGCACTCTATTAGTAACAGGTTCACTTGCTAAATAATTCTGTTCTGATCTTCATTTTTTAATTTACCTGACAGTTGTGCTTTCTGTCGAGCTGAGGCTACAAGCTCCCACTGTAATAAAGCAGTGCTCTCTTTCTTTGCAAAACCAGGTGTTTCTAAACTACATACACTGAGTATGAGTGACAGGCCTCACAGTTTGACTTCCTTTTTTTTGCTTTGTTTGTGAAATGGAGGCCATCCTGGAGTTTGCAGTGTTTGGCTGCTGTGATCGATACGAGCAACATCAACAAAAATTGGACCCTTCTGCTAGCTCTCATGCTTGCAAGTGAAGTGGAGAAAGCTCAATTTGTTTTGCTGCTTTAGCCCTTCTTGTCCTCACACAGGTGGTATGAGAGGCCTGCTTACCTGTTTGCTTTATGATGCGACTCTGCTGTCCTACCTTCAGTGGTGCCAGGCTGGTTGTGAAGGAGCTAATGCTGTGGTTTTGTATAATTAAAAAAAAAAAATTAAAAAAAGCTTAAGACCTTTCAGCTGGACTGTAAGCATAATACACTATTAGTGTCTTTAATATTTACAGCCTCTCTCAGAAAGCTTAGACTGAAGAATTGTCTCTTATTCAGAGCTATCAATAACTTTAAAAAGCTGCTTTGCCATTCCTTTGCTTTTTCCACTGGACTCTCTTCCACTGATGAATTGTTAGTGGTCACTGGCCTTTGTGGTTATTCTGGTAGTCTTTGCCATGTGAGCTTCAGGGCCATTCTCCTTGCTGCAAAACCAAAATCCAGTGAGAGCTGCAGTGTTTCCTTCCTGAGCACTGCGTTGTCGTTGCTGTAGGTGTTTGCCTCTGGTCTGCACGAACACTCCTGTTGGGACTGGAGGCTCCTTTCTTTGCCCCATCCCTTTCCGGTGTAGCTGCGCCCTTGTGTTTGCTACCCAGGCCTTATGTGGGCTTCAAGCAGGAATTGCCAGTGCCTGAATGCATAAGCTGAGGGCAGCTGTGTCACTCATCCCCATGTTGCTGAGCAGTTGGAGCAGTCTTAGGGACATCGGGACTGGGTTTTTCAGATATTTTGTATCTCACCCTTACTGGCAAGGAGGATGCTCTGGTGCTCAAGGATCAGGTCTGGTCTGTTGGGCGCTTCTGAGGTGCTGTTTTGCATTCAAGTTGCTGTGTGTTGCTATATATATATTTATGTATGAATACTACTGCTTTTAAAACCTGGCATCATAATAATTAAGCTTAGGAATTACATACCTGAGTAGGTTTCTTCCATTAGTAAAGCAGTTAGTAGGTGGATTAGAACGAATATTCAGCAGATGTTGTAGTAGTAGAGTAGAACTGACTTCACACTGGGGATGCATAATGTGTGTCTGAATCCTTGCTTATAGGCAAAATTGTGAAGTGAGATTTTTTTTTTTTTAGAAGAATGGTCTTGTCCAAAGAACAGATGAAGCTACTTCATAGGGTAGGAAACCTCTTTAATTTTGCACCAGAGTTGTGGTGGTATGGAAAAAAGCGATGTTACAGGTGATTAGTTATGCAGGACTGTTGGGTTTGGTTTGTTAAAAAACTTTCTCTATTCAGTTCATTGGAGATTTCCACATCACACGGAGTGTGATGGTGCATTGTCAGATGAAATCTGATTAGCGAGTGATTTATTGCAATGTTGACAAGGAAAAAAACTATCTGCTACAGGATATGTTGATAGAGGACAATGATACTTCATAGCTGCTTTTTCCCTGAAAAGCTACTGTGGCATTGATGTTTTATTGTTTACACGTAGCTTCATCAGTTTGGGCAGTTTGTGTCATGGAGGGGAAATGTGTGGAGATTGCTTGTTTTCAAACACTAATGCCTGTAGATGCATTTTTTTCGAAGAGGAAAACAAGTGAAGAAGCAAGCTATTTGTACAATCATGCTCGCAGTCAGATTGCTCTCTTTTCTTGTCTGTGCTCCATTTTACCAACTATATATATTTTTAGTGTTTCAAGAAAAGACTGAAAAAAGCAACAAACTGTGGCAACAGAGTCTATGTAAAATACATATTGGTGTTCTAAATATCAGTTTAATTTTAGCATGTATTTTAACATAAACTTCAGCTATATTTTTCTTTGCCGCTTCTTCCTCCATTCAGCCGTTTTCTGTTTCATGCGTGAAGCCCGTAATTGTAACTGTTTAACACGAGAATTGTGCAAGTGACAATTATAAAGAAAGTGCGTGGTATAACATGACAGATCATAGGTGATTTGCCCAAGGCCCAAAATAATTGAGGGGGTCTGATTATAATTTTTAAGAAGAAAAAAAAATACCAAACACTAAAAAAACAACCAACCAAACCACCTGATTCTGGAGGACTCAGTATTGTAGAATCTTAAACTTGATAGTTTCCAGTGTCCTGGTTTGAACCTTACTTTGAAGAAATGTAGGCCTTTAAGAGCAGTGGGGTGCTTTGCCCCTAAAGACCGCGGTGTCTCCTGATGCTCCAGTATCCCTGAGAAGGGCAGCAGTGGACTGGGCCATGGCTGTGTTTGGAATGACAAAGCTGGACAAACATGCTAAAAATACCTTCTGAAGTTGGCTTGTGTGTAACCAGCACTTCTCAGATGACAGTGTGCATTTACATCACTTCCAGGATGTTGAACCGGGTTGAACTCCTCTTGCTTTTGTTACTGGAGTAGGATCAGACAGCTACAGAAAAGCTGAACCTGACCTCCTGTCTTCCTTGCAGGGAAGGGCAGTGTGAACGCATCGCACCTGCGACTGGCAAAGTCAGCTGCTTTGTTCTCCTTAGACCAAAGTCACTCCTGATTGAGAAGCATTTAAACTTAATTAGACCTGAACAGTTTGGGCAGATGATCATCACAATATACAATATACACAGTCTGTTCTGGCTCCTGTATGGTGCTTAAAACATTGAAGTGAAAGGAGACACTAAGGAAGGCATCCAGTTGTTTCCTTGTGTTCAGTGACATGTATGGCTTTGGTCAGGAAAACATTGAGATTCCTCATTGTGTGGCTTGAGGGTTCTGGTTTGGTTCATGTAGGAGCTTGGATACCTGAAGATGTACGTTTGGATGAGAAGCTCTGAGGAGATGGCTGTGCTTTCTGTCTCCTAGACTCTGGTGAAGTTACTGATGGTGCTTTCAAGACTTGCTGCACAAGGACAAGCAGTTGCATGTCAAGGCAGAAGGTGCTTGCTGGAGCCAGGATGGCTTCTCTCACTGTTGTGATAAAGGGGGAGGTGAACTCCTGTGCCACAGTTACTTTGCCTCAGCTGAATGTAAGTATCACATGGCAGGACCTCCTCCTTTAATCCCTGTGGAGGTGAAAGATAAAAGAGCAGTTAGTACTGTGGAGCTCTTTGTGTCTTGGGAGAGAGGAGCATCTTTCTGGTGGGGAATTCAGGATTTTGGTGCGTTGCCATGCCATCAGTGAAGTTTGGCTGCCAGAAAGACTTCTTTGCCTGAGAGTTACACATGCAGGTGTCAGCCCAGCTGATTTCTGTCCTTGGGAATGAAGACAAGGAGAAGTGTATGTTGCACAGTAATAGCTTGATCTGCTTGAGTGGATCCAAGACACTCATGAGGACTCTTTGGTATCTGTGTGGGCACTGTTTATCAGGCTGGGAGACATCCTTAAGGGTCCTAATCTCTGCCACTGCTGTACCTTGACAATGAGGTACAGATGGTGTATATTCCTCAGCTAAATTGTTTTTTTCGTTAATGGCTTGAATTTCTTTTGGATGCACCTGGCTATCAGCCCTCTGTACACTTCAGAAAAACAAAAGCCCTTTCACAGGGTTCTCTGAGTTTCTCTGACCTAGAGAACATGACAGCTACACCTCCATCCTTTGAGCCTCTGTGAAGTGGCTTCAGGATAAATGTGGTTTGCTCTTGAGGTTCGTAATCATGAACTCAGTGTTGATACTGAGCTGATGGAATTTTTCAAAGAGGACAAATAGCAGTAGTATTTCCTTTTGTCTTTAATCAGATAGCACTCTTCTGAGGCAGGCTAGGAGCTGGTAAGCTGATGTGCAGTGGCTGAGACAGATCAAAAATCATAGTCACTAATTACCAAATAGTTTCTGAAAAAGCAGTTCTTTTTGGTGTGTAAAATAAATTCTCTGGGTAAGGGTATTGGTATGCTGTTGATCATGCAACAACCACCTTTGCAAGCCTGAGTTTTCATTTTAAAAGGCATCATTGTCTGTTAAATATTTGGGCATTTGTACTCCCCCTGGGTTGATCAACTGTTTGAAATGAATTATCTCACAGCGCTGTCACAATTAAAGAACGCCATGCTCAGGTGAAAGGGTTTGTCTGTTTCATAGACTGGAGAGATATGCTCAGTGAAAACGAACATCCTCCCAAGGTTAAATTAGCTATTTAAAGCTTCTCCAATTACAACGTTGGATAGAAGGATTTTTTTTTCCTTTGAATGTGGATAAGAGTTAGCAGAGGACAAATGACATAATTGGAGGGGGAGAGAGAGACTTCATATGTGCTCGCTCCTAAAAGAGCGAGAGGGATAAGGAGAAGACAATGCTGCGAAACTGCCTTCAGATACCTTAGGCCTTTCTGGTTGCCTTAATCTCAAGCAATCTTTGCAGGTTGGGGAAGAAAGAAAAGAGTATTTGTGTAAAAGCTTCCTGTGACTTCTTCCAGGTGTGCTCTGTGGACCTTGATGCCATCTGACCTTTCTAAGAGAAAGTAAAAAAAAAAAGTAATCCTCATATTGGGATGTATAAGCAGTCTGCTCCTTGCTTTCATATAGCACAGAAGTTGAGTTGATGTATTCCTTTGTGTGCAAGTTACAGCAACTTAAATGAAAGTTACACTCATAGCGAGACAATGCACTCTGTTTAAATTAGATAAGGAGATCATTCAATAAAGACAGAGAAAGATCATTCAATAAAGGGATTTTTAAAGTAGCCAGTGGAAAGAAATGTATTACTTCAAACTTTGTCTTGCCAGGATTTATTAATAAGACACAATGAGGTTTTTGTAATACAATGAAGACCTTTTCCTTTGAAGGTTACAGCGTAATTTGTGTAATTGTGTTTGTGTAATTTGACTTCAAGATATGTCCTTGTAATTTGGTCAACTGCAGATCTTGTTCTGATCTGTTGCATTTTTCTTGTGCCTCATATTGACGTATCTAATTGCCTCATAAGTATATACTCAGTTTAAAGCCATTGCGCTGCCCTCTGGACCTTGAGAAATTCACCTTCCAGTCTGTACTGATAATCTCTGTATGGATCTTATCTGCGAAGCAGCTGCCCACCTTTGCTTCCTGATGAAGTATACACAGCTAATTGCTGTTCTGAGTCACCTCGTGCTGCCATCGTACAGCTGAAGAAAACTTTGTGTGATGCCTTAATTTTTCCCAGCTGCAGGATGCCCTCTTTTGTCTGGGAAGCCAGAACACAGCAGTCTCAGGCATCCTTTTGTCAGGAGCTGGCTCATCCTCCCTGAGAAGATTCCCTGCACTGTACTACTGGCGCTTTACTGGGAGTGCCCTCACTGCAGGAATGGGGTAGCAGAGTAGCTTTGGGCAAGGCAGTGATTGGTGTTGGTAAGATGTGTGTAATTATGAATATATTATTCTAATAACATGCTCTTATTCAATGGGATTTAAACTCTGAGTGTTCTCAGTACAAAATGGATGTTGAAACATCTAGAGAGACTTGGGAAAAATTACCATTTTAATGCTGCTTTGTTGCTGAATTCCTTTGAAATCAACAGAAAACGTGGTCAAACGCTCGCTATTCTAAGGCATTAATGCTCTGCATTGAGTTTGTTCACCTGGAGAATCTGAGATGAGACTGCTCTTGGCTGATGGAGCAGGGAGAGATTTTAAATCTGGGATGAGAGCTCAAAGCACTGCAGAGGGGGAGGTAAAACCAAATTGGATAAGAGATGCTGTGGGAGGGTTGAGGGCAGAGAGTCATGTTGAGGAGTCGAGTCACTGCAACTCTACGTGTAGGTAAAGCTGATTTAAAGATGGATTTTTATTGTGTTGCAGTAATTTCTCCATTGGCTTTACACAGCAGGACCTGAAGAAATGTCTGTTGTTAAAACAATTGGAAGTGTAAAGTGTCTTTAAATCTTAAAATTGCATAGATTTTTTTAAAAAATTCTTTAGGAAAGATACCTCTTTACATATGTATTGATTCTTAAATGAGTGGTATGAGACTTGAAAAGAAATTGCAGCATTTACAACCTACTTCTATATCCTTGGATTGAAATACTGTGTATAGAGTTCAGAGCAGAAGATGTTGAGTGAAGTTATACAAGCTTAATAAAAATAAACCTACACATGACTTTGCATAAATGGGGGAAAAAATCAAAGGACTAACAAATTTGCATAGATAACATTTGAATTGTTAATTCATATTGCACTTCAGTGCAAGGATGTCATTTTTAATTAAGAATAAAGTGTGGTAGATATTTTAAATGGGAAATGATTATAATTGCAGATGGAAATTGATGTAATGAGAACTGGTTTAATTAATTGTTAAAACTTAACATTTTTCTTTTTTTGTTTGAGCCTGTGGTCTGTGGACACTGACATTTGCTTTGTAGATGTGTATATTTAAACGTACACTGGTTAAGGTGTGAAGTGCTGGCACAAATGCAGTTCTAGTCTGGGCTGTATCAGTTCCTTGACAGGATCTGTTTGTACGGATGGACTTTTGAGCATTTTTGGTAGACAGGCTTTGCTGCTTGCAGGATTGGTGCGAAATTGTGGTGTAAAAACTCTATTCCCAAAATGTCCTTTTTACACCGTATTTGTCTTTTACTGGAGATTTCACAGATGGTGGAGATACTTCACTGGAGAAAAATGAGGTGATGTTTGTACCAAACAACCGCTGCCTTTAAGGTCCTTCATTGATGAATATGACAATAGCGTATTGACCTGAATTTAACTCTGCAAGGTTTTGTTGGTGTGTTGTGCTCTGTCTGTGGTTAACCAACGTGGCCCTCCAGGAGCTCCTTGTACAGCTGAGCAGAGGAGGGAAGGAGAAACTGGGCTGTGCAGCTCCTACCATCCAAACCCCTGCGTATGGAGGGTTCTTGTGGCTCCACAGAGCAACGTGTCCAGCAAAGTCTGCCAGGGAAGAAGGTGGTGAGACTGAAGGGAATGAAACTCCAGGTCTGTGCAGAAGCAGCCCTGCAATTTGGCTATGCCTGAGGGTGTTTTGGACGTGGCCTGTTCTGAGTAGCTGTGGATGCTGCCACTGTTGGAGAAGCCTTTGGCCCTGTGTGCAGCACCAGAGTATGGGTCCATATGGGGTTTGAGAGTGGGGAGCTGTGGGTGCTACGGAACTTCTCACTATGCATTTTGTAATTTTTTCTCATTAAACCTTGGCCAAGGTCTCTTAAGATTCACAACCTTGTGTTTAGGGAAATGCAGGATGAAAACCTACTAAACAAGTGTTCCCTGTTCAGATAGCTGTGACACCCCAGGTAAAGAAAAAGTTTTGTGTAGAACTCTTAGACCAGAGAGGGAGGGTACTTCTGCCATTTGATAACTTGGTAAACGTATTTACCAAGCTTAGAGCTTTGCATCCAGAAATTATTTTAAAGTGAACAGAATTAATGTTGCCACTTACGTTAAGAACCACGTATGAAGTCTCTGTCATCTCTGGCTGCAGAGGGGCTTGGAGAGAACTACAATTAGCACTAATTGGAGTTGTGTGTCTGAATTTTGTCTGTTAGTGTGCGAATGGACCCTTGAAGTGATTGGCAGGAGCTACCTGCGAGCTCCAATTCCCCACAGAGCTGCTCTGTGCCATTGCAGCGCATCGCAGAGGGAAGGAGTGTTTACCAGAAGCCTGCCCGAATTATCCATGCAGTGTCGATGCTGCAATTAAATGCAAGTTTATGTGGTGTGCTGGGTACTCGTTGCTGTAATAAAGATGCACTACAGTTTTTTCCTGAGAAGTCTAGTGTTTTGATTCCTGCAGATTTTGTTGCTCTGTGATGCTCCACAGAATGAGTAGAAAAGCAGCTTTGGCATACCAAAGAGTTGTCTAAACTTTTCGATATGTGTGTGGGTTTGTTTTCTTTTTATTTTGGGTTTTAGTCTTGTCCCTTAGAAGCAGCGCTCCAGCTGAAATCTAGCTTGTGTTACCCACGTTGGTCATGGGGAAAAAAAATCTGACAAAGTAGATAAAAACTATATATGCAGAATGACGCGTATCTGCTTGGTTCGGCTGCCTCTGGGTAAATAAAACAGAAATCTAAGAAGTAAACTAATATTCAGTAAAAGGATAAAAGAATTTACTTGAATGACAACGTAGTGGAATTTTTTCCCTCTGAAGTGCGAAACCAGAGATATGAAGTATGGTAATGTCACTAGGGTAATACACAGCTGATAGCAGTGCAGTCATTTGCATTTCTTCCCCTTACCTTGTATTTCTTTTTTTCCCTGGAGCACATGTGTTGGGAATTGAAAATGCAGTTTGCCTATTATACACTGGCAGTAATCTTTCAATTTTTTTAATGTAAAAAATGAGGCCGCAAACATGAGCAGCCACTGATGTATGGGGCTATTGATGGGAATTGAATTTGCAAAGGGAAAATGGGATTTGGTTGTAGTCTGAAATGATAATGATGTAGCCCAAATGGATTTGTAATGGTCATTCATTCATTCATTTTTTTTTCTGCAATTTTGTGGTTTGACAAAACATATTTATGCAGGTGACTATGAAAGTAGCTTAGGTTCACTCTGAGTGGAAGTTAATAGCTAATGGCAAATAACAAGTATGCAAAGTCTGAGTTTGAGCCTGTTCCCACTAACTTCGTTAGGTGAAGGAAGGGATGCTGTGGTTTATTTTCCTAAGAGGAGGGGAAAAATGGTCAGAGTAGTGCTGCTTTAAGATTTAAGAAATCATAAAAAGAAAATACACCTTGACATGAATTCTTAAAAATGTCTGGATTTGCAGCATCAACACAGTTAATGCTTTATGCAGCACAACAAAAGTACGAGGTGCAAAGACTTGCTCTGAAGAGTTTCCAGTCTGTGATCAAACTCATGTGCGTTACACTGAGGTGCTATGTTAGTTGTGTTCCTGTGAGCTGCAGCTGTACCTGTGTGACAGTTCTACCCCCAGTCTGTAGTCTCAATTCGTAGAATTGAATTTTCAGAAATTTCCGGATATCCGGGGTGCAGTTTTCTGTGCCCTGTGTCAACTTCCATGGTCTGATTCCAGTGGAGCTTTGTCTTTCCTCCTGTGAAAGCAAGGGGAGAACGACATGCCAGCGTTCATATGGTCAGAACAAACTCATGGTGACAGGAAAATGATAATTTAATGGTGTGGATGGATTTTTGGCTTTGTTTTCCTCTTTTTTCTATCTTTTTCCATTCTTTTTTTGGACCAGTGAACGTCACACTTGTAAACTGCCTTCCATTTTAACTGGAGTATAGTCCTTGTTTAACGCCATATAATTTAAAACTATGAATAGAAGTAATTATGGAGTACAGGAAAAGTGCTTCTGGTTTTATAAATATATTCTTTCTTATAAATTTTTCTATTTAAAATCAATAGAGCCAGTGGTTCAGATGCGAAGGCTGAAACACATACCTGTGTAAAGGAATCTGCTCTCAAGCTGTGGAGAACAAGAAGAGGAGTATATGGAGAAAAACAGCACTGATTTACCTGTAGTTAATATTGCCCTTGTTTTCCTGTTTCTGCTGATTAAAGCATGAGCTTTCTGAAAAAGAGCTCGGCTTAATGCTCTGAAGCCAAGCTCTGATGCAATCCTAGCGGGGCCTTCCTGGGGGAGAGCGGGCACCTACAGAACTGCTGGAGCGCCACAGGAAACCGCCTGCTGAGAGCAGGATAGCCGGAGTATTTCCTGCAATGTAACTTCAGCTGTTTTGGCTACAGGCCTTACTGCTTTTTAAAATGTTTTTCTGTAAGCATTCCTTCAATGATCCTGATGCAGACGGGCTGGAAGCATCATAAGGCTGTTTATTTTAATTGGCTTTGCTATCCTGATAAGCTGAAGGCAGAAAGAGCCAGGCGGCTCAGAGGGCTGTGGGTGGGGTTTCGTGTGTTTAAATACCGGCGTTTGGGAACTGCCGGTTTGTTTTATTACAGAGTGAGACCAGTGTGGGCTGGGTTAGCCTGACATCCCTTTCCCTGTCTGTGCAGTATTTAACATGCTGCAAACCTCTTCAGAGCTTTTGAGTGCTGCAGCAGTATAAATAGCATTAAAGGCTGGTACTTTTCTGTCTCCTTCCTTTGGGAAGAAAGGCAGTTTCCTCTCCTGGTCCATTGTTTCTGTCTGTTTTGCACAGTGATAAAAAAAAAAAGCTGCAAATACCAAGACATGGCTGTCACTCTTTAATGGTCACCTTTGAATCCAGGAAACCTGTGCTGGGTCTGTCCTTATAGGACTGCTTAGAGGATAAGTGATGAAAGAATCAAAAGAATTTTGTTTTGACTATGAAATTGCTATACATTTCCCCTCTGAATTTAAACATTAAAAGTAAAACTGGATTTGCCAATGGTTACTTTGAAAATGCTGTTGTACCTTTTTAATCTCTTGTATTGATTCTAATGGACTATATTTTCTGTGAGAGATTTAATCTTTCTGTTTATTTAGGACTGGCTGCTAAACAAGCAGATTCCGTATTATAGAGTAATTGATATTTGTGAAGCAGGGGTCTAGAACTCTGGACTTTGATGTAATTTGCTCTTTTAACGAACATAATCTTGGGGGTACATGAACCCCCTAAGAAGTTACTGTGCAATTTCACCCCGGCGCAGTGAGTGTGCACGGAGAGCTGCCAGCAGTTGTGAAAGCTTCTCCGATGCATGGGTGTCTCTTCAGGAGTAGCAGAGTTGCGGGCATCGATGGAAGCCATGAGAGCTCTTGGCTGATGTAGTGGATGCTCATACTTCATGATACTGAGTTTCCTGCTCTCTGCATGCCCAGCTGGATGTGTTGTGTTGCAGCCGTCAATACCCTTGGTTTAATGCTGTGTTCCTTCTGCCTTGGCTCAGCAGCCCATTTTTACCTCCTGGCTTTAGCTCAGGAATGTACTTAAACATGAACTTAACTCTTGAATTTTTTAAGTGTGGTATTGAATTGGAGCCAAAATGGTAAAAATGAGAAGCTTCTCACTGAACAAGTAGATTATTGTTCTTTTTATATTTTTTTTTATGAAATCTCTAAGTAAATTCTTTCTGAAGCCATGTAGATGATTGTGTGGCTTGGTGTTTCCTTTCTATTTTGGCAAAATAAATATTTGTTGCTGTAGTAATTTGCTGTATGTGCACCTCAAATGCCCTTTCGCACTGCAAAGGGAAGAAAATCGATGTGCCACTGCAACCAAATTTGCTTGGGTGGAGGGACTCTTGTGCAGTCCCTGTTTTATTCCGAGTTGAGTCGTCTTCTGCAGCTCAGTAGAGGTTCACACTGCTCCATTATGAAGTGTTTTTTGTGGTAATGTATTAAGAAGATGGAATTGTCAAGTGTAACCCAGCGATGTTCTGGCTGATCAGTGAAAGTGGTTTTTTTATCGTGTCTCTGTCTATGTGCAGAAGACATTTGTTCTGGATACTTTTACTCAATGGCTCAGGGTTCAGTTGTTTTACTGGAAGTAGCAAGTATTTTTTTGTCTCTTCCTTACTTAGCACCCGCATAAAGCATTGTGCTCATGAAACATTTATGGTAGCAATCCATTAACAGCCAGACAAAGGTTTTCCCCTAAAGAAGATCGCCAAAATGTCTTGCTGAAATGAAACCTGTTCCCTGGCTGTTTTGTATGCGTTATTGCTGCCTCTTACTGCAAGTTTCAAAGGTCTGCGTGATGTAATGCAATGATACCTTTGTGTGCAAAGCTGCTTGCAAGCAATCTGAGTCAACAGGAAAGCAATATCTTCTTAAAGCTTGTGACTTATATTAGTTTTGTGATCTCAGGTATGAAGGAGATAAAAAGGGCAAGGGTTTACTGTGGATTCTCTTGAAGGCATGTAGAGTTCTTGAAGTAGTAATAAATGGCAGATTAAAATTGATCTCAGTGAGACTTCCAATGTTAACCAGTGTTATGGAAGTAAATGACTTCAGCTTTTTGGCCGCTTCATCAAATGGATCATATTGTATCATGCTGTCAAGAAACTGCTTTACTTGAAAATTTCAGCTACAAAAGAGCCTTTCTAGAGTATCTCTAGAACAGTGAGCTTAAAACTAGAATGAATGATTGAATGACTATTTGTGTGTATATACACACACATCATTTTAATGGAAGAGATAATGTTCTTGAAGACAAGATTAAGGATTCAGAGGAGCATTAAAAGCAGAAATATTATTTCTAAGTGAAGAGAAGATGAGAATTTTTTATTCAGATGTTAAAACAATAATTAATGCTGCTAGGAAATGGTAGAAGGAAAAACTGTTTGGTTCAGCTGGGATAGATGAGCAGTTTTAAAACCCCAGTACACCATGAATCACTTCCTCAAAGTGACGGATTGCTTGGTGTCTTGTTACCAGCGATGATTCTGTTGGCTGGGGTGTGTTTCAGTGGAAGAAAGGCAGAAACGTGTCTATATTTTGTGCTTTTAGAGTGAAGGGCAACCAGTTTCAGCTGCGAGATGAACATGGTGATAGGCCTGAAATAGGCAGCTGTTTGAATACAGAGCCTGCATGCAAAGCCTTGATCGAATTTACCCCCCCAGCCAAAATAAGCACATTTCTGCTGAAGGCAGCGGAGCTGTGCCTGTTTTTCACCACCTGAGAAACTGGCCAAAGGTTTGCTTTTGATGCTCAGGTATGAGCTGTGCTGAGTGTCTGGTGCTCTATGGAGAGTATGAGGGGATCTTCTTGAGGTTCTCTGCTGCTGAAATAGCATTTAGTTACACTGTGAGTTTCCACAAACCCATACACACTGAAATAGTGAGATGGAGAAGGGAAGCTTTTAAGGAATAAAAATGAAGGAATTTTGTAAACAGGTTTTCCAGTTGGTTTTAATTTCTAACGGATTTGTGGACCATAGGAGTTGATCTAATAGTTGTGCCTAGCACTATTATTCCCTTAAGATATGTTTCCAGCACTTCTGTCCTTCACAGAAATGCTCAAAGGTTTAATCTTCTGGTCCTGGCAATTGCTCAGAGAGCCCTGAATGAAAGTTTTTTATAAAAAGTTTGATGTACTAAGTAGGTTATGTGTTTTGCTAGGCTGTATAGCTTCCAGAGGAAAGAATCACAATTCTCTGAGTTCCCAAGTGCTTAAAATGTCCAAAATCTGATAGAGAAGTGATTGGTTTTGTAGTGAAGGCTAGAACTTAATATGCTATCTTCCATGGACGAATAAAGCTATTCTATTTTTGTTCTGCCACACTAGTGTTAAATTCATGAAATGCAAATCTGAAGTGTGCGCACTGTGCATATTTGCCTTAACCCTGGAAAGGAGCAGAAGTTTATTACTAAGCACAGAACAATTTTTCAAGGTGTCGGTTTATGTTCCTTTTGCTTTCTAATGAACTATGGAAATTGCTTACTAATGAGCTATAGAAATGGAGATTCTGCCTTCTCCCAAGTATGAAAGTGTTCTCTGCACAGTAAGAAAATGACGTGGAGAATACGGCTGTTCAGTGTTTTGCCTTTCTGTTCTATGGGGCTGAAGCTTTACCACCTCCCAACTTCACTATTGCTGCCTGCAGTTTTCTTTTAATAGTTCTGAACAGAAAAGCTTGTTTGTCATCAGTGCATAAATCTGCAGCGCTCTCGTGAGCAGATCATTTCATGTAGAAATGATAAGCCAAGAGATACTGAATCAGAACTGACTTGAGGTGATTTAGGTTTGCTTGGAAACGCTGCTTTTCTAAACACTGAATGCTGAATATTGATCCTGGTGTGCTGTATGGCGTTCAACAACAGCTGAACTAATGTCTGTAGTTTCTTTTTGTAGTGCTCAAGCACAAAAACTAGGGAGACAGGATCTGGGAAATCTGTAGAAGGAGGCAGAATGCAGGTTTTTCCAACCACTTGCAAATCAGCTGGAGATAGAGAAGACCTCTCAGTAGAAATTAGGTAAGAGCACTTCCAGTTCTATACATTAATTTCAAGTCTTATGAGCTTGAAGCCATTAAGTTTATATGCAAATAAAATGTTAACCCAAGTTAGAGATACTGAGTGTGTTTGTGTACACACGTGCGTATTGTAACATGCAGAGGCTTTAGAAGGGTTGTTAGTTCTGTACTTGGAGACCCATGGAGAATTTGCTGATTGGGACGAAAATAAATGTAAACAGAAGTAGTTGGAAACAATTTAAAATGCTTTGTTATATATCCTTCAAAATCAGATATTCTTTTCAGAGAAACAGTAATGTATGTTTCCAAAATAATAGTCCTGGTTAGAGGGACTAGAAAGTATAAATAATAAAAAAGAGAAACTTAAAAGGGGGAAAAAACCCCCAAGGGAATAGCAGTAAAAGCAGCTGATAAAGGAAGGCAAGTGTCAGTGAAGCATTACTGGTCAACTGATTTATGTCTAATGAGAAGAAATATTTTGAATGAAATGAAACAAACCAAATATGAATGTTATGAATGAAGATGGTAAATTTTGCAAATATTCACTCATCTATATCATACTAAATGAATGAATGTTCTGTAGTAGGAGGGGAGCCAGATGCTGTGTTCCCATATTGCAAGAATAACAACTTTTCTCCAGTAAGTAGAGAGAGTGCTAAACAATTGCTATTGAAAATAAACATTTTTAGATAGCAGTTTATACCTCCAAAATATTGAAGACTTCTGATGCCTTTTAGGACACTCAGAAGCATGAGGGGATTAGAGAGCAACCATTATATTTAGGTGGCTGAAAAATGGATGAACCAGGGACAATGTGTTGGCCTGGGATCCATTCCAGGCAAAATAGGGAAAATTGTTTGATTTAGGAAGCAATGAATAGCGTGAATAGAAGAGTAACATAATCCATGCTGAGCATCACTGTTTTATGGGAACAGTTAGGCTTTCTGTAGTGGAACTTCAAGTTGGAAATGCAGTGATATGATATGCTTTGATTTCTGTAAGACGTTAGATTTAGTTCCATGTGACAGCTTAAACTTGAAAAAAAGGATGAGGTGGAAGGGGAGCAATGGCTAAAATTGAGCAAATTCAGTCTTGAATTAAAGCAAAAATGCCTAGTCTGTGCATCTCCAGGGGCTTGTAACTGAGTTTGGTGCTGGCCCAGCAGCTCTGTTGCAGTGTTCCTGTGGCAGCAGGATCACATTCTTTCTCTAGAAATGCCCATTAACAGATGCTTTTTTTTTTTCCCTTACACGAGTAGAAAGAGCGAGTGCAACAGGAAGCGATGTCCGATGTGAATGCCATTGGGTTTGTTTGTTTTGCCAGTGTAATACTGTCAAAGCTTTATTGAATGAGCTGACTTCAAGCTGTTGATATAGTTCAGGCCTTGGCAGCTCTCTAATCTCCTTGAAGCTTTAGTGTTTGATTGCATTCGTTTGCCCTGCAAATAGTCAACGGTGTAAGTTATCTCAAAGCGAGAATATATCTAAAGCCTGTATTTATAATGGACAAGGTTCACGGGAGTGCAAAGACCTTGTAAAGCACACGAGCTCCCTTTTGAATATGCACTGAAGCCTTGAGTTGTGCTTCCTGAAACCTGTCAAACCGTGTGGTTACAAGAATCCTTTGGACGCTTGGCTTTAATTATTTAATGGTATTTGATATCGCTGTCTGCCTCTTGTTGGCAGGTCACTGCTGGAGTTTGATGTTGATATTGCACGGTGGTGCCCTTCCTGCTGTGTATATGTTGTAAACCAACATTTTTTGTCATTATTGTAGAAGGGAGTGTTAAGATACTGGTATTGATCTAAAGAAATATTTTATTTTTTTAAGAAATGTTATTAGAGGGTTGAATTTTCTTGTGATTTTCATGTTTTGTCATCTGTCTCCAACTAGCATTCCTTTGCAGGTTTTGGTAGTGAGTTCAGGGAATCAGATGCACGTAGTCTGCTCCTCATTGATAAACTGTTTGCTTTCAAATACCTGATAGCCCAGGTACAATGCGACTTCTGCAGTGGAGGCTCTGTAAATACTTTCATTCTAAATGGCCCCTCCTAGGGCATTATATCTTCTTTTGGGTACCCATTGGACAGATCTGCTTAGTGTAGAATAACATTGCTGAGAATTTGAGTAAAAATATATTGGCTGCTTTTTGAGACTATAGAAAAAGAGAGTGTATGTTGTAAGAAATGTAAACTTTCTCGCATCCTTTTTTTAATGAATGTTTAAGCTGCTTAGTGGGTTCTTTAAAAAAATAAAGCTGCTTTGGAGGGGAAAGGAAATGAAAGGAAGGACTCTTTCTACTTCATGGGAAATCATTCAAGCAAGGGTGTTTGTCCTCGCTGTCCTACCCACAGTTTCTTTTGTGGGAGTTGGTTTTTCTAATGGTTGTAATTCTGGAGGTAGTGGGTGAACACTGCATGCGTGAAAACTTTCTGCTCTTGAACCAGTGGCAGGTAACACCAGTCTCTGAAAGGAAATAATGTGGCTATTAAGTCTGCTTCTTATGCCTTCTTAGGACTGTTGCGAAACAAGAAAACATTTAAAACCAACAAACCAAAACCTCACAGATGTTGACTGTCCAGGAGTCCTGAAGTTGATTACCCTGTATCTGATCAGCACTTCAGGAGTTATTATTGCAGATGTATTGGTTTGTGTTGTGAAGGCGAGGGGTGGGTGGATGATGGTCTGTCTGTGGTGTCCGTCAGTCTGTATTTCTGTGCAGGTCTTGCTGGGGGCTTCGCTGCTCTGCCCAGTGCTGGTTGTTCACTCTTAGCTCTGCATGGAGTCTTCTGTGCTGTACTGGCACAAGTATTCTCCATCCTGGGACAGTGATCGGGTTTTGCAAGGAAACACCAAAACCTCCTGAAATGCATCCTTTTCCAGATGGATCTGTTTCTATCTGGGGCATTGCACAGCTGTTCAAACTGCTGTTCTAAAACAGTGGGGGGATTAACTACTGGAGAGACGTGGGAGGACGTCTGCTTCCAGAAGTCTGAACGTAGTGTACTGTTAAATTTCTGTGGTTGTTTCTCACTCAGCTGTAGTAGGTCCTAAAGCTGCTGATCAATAGTACAAGCAGGTGATTAGCAGTTTGAGTCCTGAACACTTCTTTTAATTTGGTTGATGCAGTTTGCTGGAAATGGAAGGATGTGGTAAAAGGCTGGTAATGGAATAAATGAGGGGAGGAAAGCACTTTCTGTGAACTCAAGGTAAGGCCAAGGGTTTGTAAGTTGTCAAATCGAAACTTTGCATGTTTTGGAAGCACAAGAAAATTGCGTGGTTACTCGGGATCATTGGATCTGCCAAGATCACTCGATGTGCTGTTGAAAGAAATGCTCAGTGTTTGAAGAGAGCAGTTCACTGCCTCAGATTGTACAAAGGAATCGTTTTCCCGCTGATAACATTTCCATCAAACACTGAGGGTTTAAGTTCTTCCTTCATGCCTCCTGATAGCACCTTTAGAAATGTCGTCTTTTCAAGCAATTTCTATGTCAGAATTCAGCTGGTAAGGTCATAAAACTAATTGAAAAGAAGCAGAAATGTGAGGTCTCTCAAGGATGAGCTTTCTAAAATGCAGCACAACTTGAAACAGCATTGCAGTGCCCTGTTGGAATATTCTGATTTTACAGATACAAAACTTGTGGGTAGTTTAGGGTGTGGTAGTGTGTTCTTCACTGCTCCCATTCCACTTGTGCATTGATTGTGACATTAAGCTTTTGAAAAATAAATCATTTGATAATTCATCTAAAGACTTAGCGTCATGCAAATACGGCAGGCTAAATGTTGCCACTCGAATGTTCCAATCTGCAGCCCTAAAATAGCTTTCAAATATAGCTTTCTGAATGGAATATATAAATAAATGCACTCTTCCTTTCCCAGAGAGGCAGGAAGGGTGTGTATGAGTTTAACTGTTTCATAATTCTTTCTCAGATGAGTTTCTAACACAAAACAATACTCTCCCCCCCCAGCCCCACACCCCTGCTCTGTAGCGGGCTTGGAAGTAACACTCATTTCTTGATGGAACATGTGGTTGTATCCTGGTGTGACTGGAGACTTATATCAAAAACTCCTGTTTTCCCCCCAAGCAAATGTGAGTTCAGATTAGCACTAGAAGTGTGCAATGGCAAGTACAGAAATGCAGAAAGCCCTCGGGAGAGTTGTGTATTAACTTGGTTCAGAACTGCAGTCCTGTCCTTGCCTCCGAGAGCCTTCGGTCGGCAGCTGCTGAGGGCACACGCAGGCCCCTCCACTGCGTCACCTCTTTTCTCTCATTGCATTTTCAATCCTTAAATCTGCTGCAGTGAATTGGCTTCAGAACATCTGAATTTCTACTGCCTAAAAATAAACTAAACAACCATGAAACCTTGATTTCAGTTTTGCAACCTCAATTTATCTGGTAACTTTCTCCTTTTTCCTTCCTCTCTTCTCTCTGAATGTTCAGTGTTTGTTATTGCAGACAATTTAAATTCCTTTCTCTCCTAATAATCTCTTGCTTGCACATACAAGATAGCGGTCACATATATGGTTTTGCTGGATTACTAAATTGACAAAGCAGCAGAATAAACAGCAATGTATTTTGAGTAGAATTAGCTGATGTTTAACCTCCTTTTTAATTTATTCGGGTTCTATAACTCTGCTTGGCTCTAGTAAAAGCAGCCCAATTGCTTGCTTCAGATCGTTTTGTGGCATGCAAACCGATTACACCATAACCTCTTGAGATGAATGCTGGGTGTAACCAGGAGAGCCTAGAGCCAGAATATTTGCAGGATTTTTTCAGCAGACATCCAGGAAGAACCTGCTCAGTAAATGTGTAATCCTCTTAATGCGACAACTTTGTTAGAACACATTAGTGTCAAGTGTTAAGTGTAATATTTTAGCCTGTGAAGCATATTGTTGAACAAAAATTAAACTGGAAATGTAATGTGGGGATGAGGGAACCATGTGAAATCTTTTGGAGGTGAAGCTGGATTAACTTCATTAGGTGTTCTCCATCAGCCTCCAAGTGCTGGTGGCACTACATTTGCATGCATTTGGGTTGAAGGTGTTTGACCTTGAACCTAATGATGACTTTGTGAGACATCATCTGCTTTGAACCAGCTGAAGATGTGTTGCCATCTGAGTTACTGTATTGGATTTTCTTGCTAACCTGTTAACCCATATTTGCAGTGTGTCCTGATATATTTCTAGTAGAAATAATTTATGAAGGTGCTTTATTCCTAAAGGCTTCAGTTACAGGAATGTCCCTTTCCACAGGCATGCAAGGAAGCTTGTGGGGTTCAACCTGGTATGAAACTCTTGAGCCGTGTACTTTCAGCTTTTTGTGGTGGTCGGTTGTTTTTTTTTTTTTTTTTAGAAGGGGAGGAAAAAAACCCCAGCTCTCCTCAATCTGCAGACTTTTCCTTCCTCTGTAATTTTAAGCCCATTTCCTCCCCTTTTTTCAATGGACAATCTAATGTACAGACTTTTTTTTTTTAAATTTTCCTGGTTGGGGGTGGGGAAAAAGCCTGTGGTAAGTGTCAGTGCAGCCAGGGGCCATAACCACCTGGGTAATCCTTGTTCTGTATTTCTGTTGTACTCAGTTCTTTCTGCTGCTTCATGGATTTACTTGATAGTACTCAACCTGTAGTACCTGGGTTGGATTACTGACAGGTTTCTGAAGCTTCATGTAGGTTGAGGATGACTGTCTCTCCACCATGACATCTTCCCAGCTTGTAGTGTCTCCCTCGTGAGCTAGCCAGGCAGTGTACTGATGGGTATTCGGTGGGCACAGAATCTTTAAAATCAGAAGGAATTAATATAAATTGAAGCTTGCTTGGATTTAAGCAGCATTTTGGGTTGAGCCTCTTTATCCTTAATGCTGCATCCCCCAGCCCTGGCCAGACACTGTAAATCTGCGACTTGTTCCAAGTGCCGTATGTAGATACTGAAACATCCCAACCTTTTCTCTTAAATTTATCAGTGGCTTGACATTAAATATTTCAAGTGGGTTTTGTTGAACAGAGTGTAGCTTTTTTTGTGTTCTTCTTAAAGGTTACTTCTTGTTGGAATGAAATTGAAGGTTGGGAGTTCTTAGCAGATGTTATGATTAAATCTGACTGGCTGTAGGCTCCTTCCTCCCCCAGCTCCCAAATGTAACATTTGGGATGATGAATAGCAGAATTTATAAGTGATGTTGGTAGCTCTAATTGTTCAGATTTTTGTGTATGTGCGTGCGCATGAATAAGTCTTCTGAGCAAAAGCTGAGCTGCAGAACTGATAGTTCTTATCTGGCTTATAAGTGTATTTAGTGTCAGTAAGCCCCCTTCGTCTGGGAGCATCCTGATAATTGTGAATGGATGGTTTGATACATGACTTCAGTAGCCTGAGCTGAAGATAAATCACATAAAGGACTTGATGTGTGTTAAGTCTTGTCTTTTCTATATGTCTCGTGGACAAATTTTATGTGCTTACACGTTTCAGATGGATTTTGTTCTTTTTAAGTGCAGGAACTAGATGTCACTAAATCTTACCTCCGAAACAGTTCTCCTTATTTCTTTTTCTGCTTACAGTGAAATTGCCCGCTATCAGGCTAGCATTGACCCAGTCATCTAATATGTGCCTTTTTTGCCTCCGGCTCTTCAGCCTTCGATTTGTAAAAGCGTTGTTAAATCGAGCTCATGCTGTTCATTCAGTTGCTCTCCTTGTGCAGTTCGTCAGTTCTGTGCTTGCTGCCCTCCTGGAAGGACCTTTCTCAGCTCCCCCCAGGGGAAACGCTGTGTTTTCCACGGATGCCTTTTGGGGATAGCGTTGAGATTGTCTGGCAACGAAAGGCCAGGCAGAGGAGTGTCTCTCAATCAGCGCAGCAGAATTGGAGTGCTGTTGTGGAGCACCTTGAGTACAAAACCCTTGTTTTTCACAGAGGTTTCTTATTCAGGAGCTGAATGAAAGGCAGCTCTTGTGCTGGCAGCAGAGGGATGCACCTTTAACATCTGAGCTGACAGAGAAACCGCTTTGCCATGCGCTGTACTTAGAATAATTTCTCTTGGCTACTAATTACTAAATATCTTTTATTTGTGTTTTTATTGGGGAATAACAACACTACTCTAGTGAATTCAAACAGTTGCTTTATTTCCATAGCAAAATGCTACCTGGAAACTGAGCAGTCCCATCCTACTTGAATTTTTCTTTCCCT
>NW_010198284.1:32259-43072 GCF_000695765.1 Mesitornis unicolor
ATGTCAGCAGTGGGACGAAGGCGATGGAAGTGGATTGTTGTGATAGTGCTGGTACGGAGGAGTCTGTTTATACCAGGGTTTAGCTCCTGGAAATGTGAATGCTGGAGATGTGCTGAGGAAGAGTAACTAAGAACAGCCCAAGAGCCCAGCTGTTCCTCAGCTTGCTGCTGTGACAGTATTTCATATTTCTGCTTGACAATTAACAGTTAAGAAGTGGGTATGTGAGGAGCTGACGTGCTGGTTTTTGCACCATATTTCCTAGACGTTTCATGAAAGCCTGAGTAGTCCACCAACTGCTAATAAAGTTGATTATCTTCCATGTGCATTAGTATGTCTAAAGTCTGCAGGATATTGTGGAAAAATACATTTAACTTTTTTCTTACCTGATGTAGAATTTAATTTCAGATTTAGTGGCAGTGCTGTGTAATGAAAATTAAATCAATGCCCCTGTGCTTGAACCCTAGAAATAAACATTATTAATATAATTAAAAACAACACTTCATGGACACAAGCTGGAACACAGGAGGTTCCACTTCAATTTGAGAAGAAACTTCTTCTCAGTGAGGGTGACAGAGCACTGGCCCAGGCTGCCCAGAGAGGTTGTGGAGTCTCCTTCTCTGCAGACATTCAAAACCCGCCTGGACACCTTCCTGTGCAACCTCATCTGGGTGTTCCTGCTCCGGCAGGGGGATTGGACTGGATGAGCTTTTGAGGTCCCTTCCAATCCCTAACGTTCTGTGATTCTGTATAAAAGCTTATACATTCTTATCAGGTGAAAACTGGGCTGCTCTTCCAAGGAAAGCCCAGAACTTCCAAACCCAAATTCTCAAAATTGAGTCACTCTGCCCTGTGCATTCATTTCATCTAAGCTTTATTTGCCTGTGCTTTTTCTTTTAGTTCTTGGACTTTTAAGATCTGTTTTCGATGAGATTTGTATTTTTTTATGTGATATGAGACTCTACCAGTATCTCCCATGTGAGTGCAGTGGTCTGAGGGCTATGAAGCCATCACAGAAGGCAGTGAACGAAGTGTCCCTTCCTTTGTGAGGTCCCTGCCCTCCTCCTGCCATGCACCACATGGAGGTGAGCAGGGTGACAAGTACAATTACTGCCCTCATCACATCTCTTATTGGTTTTGTCTTATGTAGAACCAGCTAAGCTGTTTGCAGCTGCTGCAATTAGTTTCTAGTGCCAGCAGAGACTTTTTTGGGTGCTCTTTGTGGAGCTGAAACCTTTAGCAGTGAAAGGAATGATCTGGGGCAGAAGTCCATTATTTCTGGACAGGCTTAATTTAAAGTTACTAGTCCACCTCTGAACTGCTGTTCATTGTTGGGTGGCTTTACAAAGGAGCAGCTAAGGCCTATTGAAACTTAAAAATCAATTAAAAAACCATAATCCTGCATCTCTGTGTATCCATTTGTGACCTCAGAGTGGAGAAGGCACACAGATGCCAGATTGATTCCATTTTCATCTTGGATAAATATTGATACTGAAGTATGCTTTACAAAGATTGCTGAAATTCCTGGAAATAATATCTACCTACAAGAGATTGTTAGTGCCCTGACCTAGCTGAAGATAAAGTATATTAAAATATTATTAACATAGGACAAAAACTGGCTGAGTACTGTGGGTTCCAACGTCATCTTTGTCTGGAGGAGCTAATGCAAGTGAAATGCTGCTGCTGATACAGGGCTGGGGCTGACAGTCCGAGCTCTGCAGGATGTTTTCAGTTGTCACAGTGACCGTAGACTCAACATTTCATTGTCCCTGTTTATACAGCAACAATCTATATTTAGTAATTTTGAGCCCTAGTTAACAAACAATACTGTTTAAAAGAATTTTTTTTTAAAAAGAGAAAAAGCAGCTGAGCGTCTGACAAACACAATAGGGCTGTAGTCCCCTGCTGAGCTCTGGGATGAGGCGGGGACAGCAGAGCAGGGTCAGCCCTGGTAATCAGGTAGCTTCAGGTAGAGGTGAAATAAAAGGCCCTGAGTTACAAAGCAGGATTCCCAGCTAGGATTGATCATGCTTTTATTTAGCAGTCAGGTATTTGTCTAGCTTCTGATTTGATTTGTTTTAGAAAAGTCATGTATTACTTTTAGCCAGAAAGTTAATTAGATGGAAAAATGTAATATAAAAAGGAGGTTTTGTTACTGCTTTCAATGAATCCAGAATTTTTTGTTTCTTGGTCCTTTGTTAAAAAGCTGTAAAGAAAAGAGACTAGTCTCTACTCATAAGACCTGAATCTCCCCTGTTCTCCTGTACAAAGCAAGCTGCCATTTTAGTGAGACAAAACCATTTGACTCTCAGTAAAAGTATGGCCAGAGCCTTTCTCTTTTAATGGTTCGGTGGGTCCTGCATAAAATGGTTCTGCTCTTTCGGATGCAAAGGGCACGTCCTTTGGGAACATCTGGCTGGCTGCTTAGAAGATGCCAGTGATCTAAGAGTTCGAATGAGATGTCCTTTTGGGTAAATCTGTACTCGTTATTTTTTTTAATATTAATAGAATGAGACAATGCATGAAATTCTGGCTCCAGCAAACTGGATGGCAGAGCTCCCACTGATTTCAGTGTGCCTGGGCTTTTTCCTTCTGTGCCTTGGTTGCTATGACTTTTTTTTTTTCCCCCGTCTTATCAGTGTTGGAGTGAAGTGTTCAAGGAAAGGGGAAGAGCAAGCAAACTCCACGTAATTTAAGCTGTCAGTCGGCAGTCGTCCCGCACAGCCGCTGAAGGGATGTGACACTCCGGTGGTCATACCTTGACGGTGAACTCGGACCCTTAGAGACCTCTCCAGGAGTGCACTTCATCAGTGTTTCTCCAGAGAGTTTCATCAGTCTTGCTTGCCTCTTGCTTCTGCCACTGTAAATTAGAAGTTACTCTACTGAAGTTGAAGTATCTAAATCGGCATTAAGTGAGAAGAGAATTAGGCTTGCGCATCTTGACTTTAAACAAATGAAAGTAACAAGACCTTGACTTGTTTTTTGTTTGTTTTTTTTTTCTTTTTAAACACAGTTCTTTGAAAAGCAACAGACCTGGTAATTTGCAGCTGAGAATAGACATTTTCCTGTTACACTGAATGACAGGCTTAACTTCACCTCCCTCAGACTATGAAAAATTGTTCAAAACTGAAGGTCAAAGACCAGTGACGTTTACTGGCGTGTGGTTTTGGGGCCTGTTTGGGCTTTTTTTGTTGTTGCTTTACACTTCCTGCTGTAACTGTTAGCAAAAAATGTGGGTTCAGTCAGGACAGGGTCATCTTCAGGAAGAGACTTTTTAATGAGACCTTTACTCCACCACACTATGAGTGGCTACTGACTTGCTGTCTCCTTTAGACCTCACCTTCCTTACCTTTAGGGAACCTAAACAAGAATTTTCCAATATAGAAAACTATGGAGCAATAGAGAGTACATAGGGGCTGTATTAATGACAAAATATGCGCAGTGGTTTTTTTTCTGTGGTGGCCGCATGTGAAATACCTGGCAACACTTGAGAATTACTGCTGTGGATACAAAGCTAAGTAGTTTGAGGCCTTTGGTTTCATCTGTTGTGCTATTGAGTTAATGTCCTCCTGGCTAGACCTGCTGGCCTTTCCACTGTTGTGCAGTTTTTTGGAATTGCTTGTTGCTGCATGTAAATGTAAGCTGGCTGAGAAAAAAAATAAATCTTACATGAAGTTGGAACTGTTGAAAATAATGCAAGGTGCCAAGATAATTTGACCTGTGGTTTCCCTTGGAGCGCAAATTCGGGAACCTGTACTGTCTGCTGTTTTGCTCTTTGTATAGAAACTTTGCACATCTAAGCTTCTGATCTTTGCAGTAAACTCTATTAAAATACCAGTATAAATGTCTTAAAAACTCATTCAGATAAGAACAGCAATTCAGCAGTCTGAAGTTTCCTTTTGTGTTTGTGAGGATCATGGTTGCAGTCACTCAATGATAACACTTACTCTAATGATGCAGATAAATTCGGCTTGCTCTTCTCTCTGTATATACATTTATATTTCTTCCCTGCTGTGCACAATTTTAGCGCCTGATTTATCAACCTCAATTACAGGGGCAGAGCTTGATCTCTTTTCCTACTTCACTTCTATATGCAGCCAGATGGGTGCATTGGCTGCCATGTTTTTTAAAAACCAAAAACACTCAGCAGCCCATCTGGAATCTCGGTTGGCGTTGGCTGAAGCCAGCATCGAGCAGAGATTCCAGCTAAGTGCCAGCAGCAACACATTTCTCACTTCAAAAAAAAAAAAAGTCATTTTCTTTCAGTTCTTGAGTTGAGACTTAAGATGGAATCCAAAACTGTGCTAGCTCCAAAAACACAGCAGCACTGCAATGTTAATACAGATGCTCTCCAAAATATTCAGGGGCTGTTCTGCAAATGTGCTGAGGATCCTGCAGCCACTTAGAGACTGGGGTTAAGCTGCACTTGCAAACCGGATTGCAGCATATGGAGGCATTTACATTGTAGCTCTGATGCAGCAGCACGCCTACCCCAAAACAGGAACTTTGGTAGCATGGGCTTCCACATGGAATATGTTAGCCCAGGGCTAAATCCTGCTACAACTTTGGGTAGCTTTTCCAGAGTAAAAATGATTATTTTCAAGTGAGGTGCAGCGTGTTTGAAGAAATCCAGCCTGCCTATTTAGCTATATTAATTGTTCAGTGTGGAGCCAGAAATCTTTCTGCTCCCCAAGTTACTGATAGCACATGCACACATTTTAAGATTGATATAATTAGCAGTGTGTCCATGGGAAATAAAAATGTAGGGGGAAAAATAAAACCCAGAAAATTTTTCTGCAAGTTTGACTCTTATTTTTAAGGTGAAGTAAAATGGTAAGCTTGATTTTTTGTGACTCAGTGGAGCAAAACTGACCCATCCGAGAAGGATCTCTGCCTAGCCATAGAGGAGATGTAAGGAAATTGTGGAGTCTCCTTTGGAGACATTCAAAACCCACCTGAATGTGTCCTGTGGGATCTCTGGGTGATCCTGCTCTAGCAGGGGGTTGGACCAGATGATCTTCAGAGATCTCTGCCAACCCCAAGTGCTGTGGTTCTGTCCCACCCAAAATGTAACTACTGCTGTAATTACTGTTGTTGCTGTAATTCTGCCTTTGGACTTCAACAGACTACTTCAGCATGAATTTGGGGGGAGTTAGTAGAGCAATTTAGATAAGTAAATAGCTGCATTACTATGAATTCAGATTCTTTTGTATAGTTCTACCTTTAAAAAACAGTTTTCCCGCCTCTGAACTTAACCTTTGTTTTCGAATACTAATACTTCTTTCAAAAAATAAAAGCTCAACCCAAAACTGAACAAAAAAATCCAAACAAGAACGATGGTTTTCTTTCCTCCTTAAAACTTGATGCTTATTTCTAAGTTGTTCCAGCTTTATATCCAATTTTTCAGCAAGGCATTTAAATCTGTGAATATGTACATTGAAAAGGCTCATTATCATGTGCATGGGATTTTTAAGTTTTTTCCCATTTTCATCCATGATCAGTATTCAGAGTCTGTATGCTAATACAAGAGCCATAATAAAGTTAGCTTTATTTACATGCAAGTTACAGGGTATAAAATTCAAGTTAATTCATACTGTTTTGCTGCAGAAACTTCTTTCCATCTTCTTTAGGATGCAGGAGTCTTTTTGTTTCTTTAGACTGGAAATTTCCTTCTGTCTTTCAGATGGTGGAGAATAGGTGGAACTGGTGACCAGCACTTAGTCTGCTTCATGTGTGCATATGGGACAACTCTGAAACCAGAGCTGTACACCTCTCTGGTTATGTTAACAGCTTTCAACTTTTTTAATAGAATCACAGAATCATTAAGGTTGGAAAAGACCTCTAAGATCAAGTCCAACCATCAACCCAACACCACCGTGCCCATTAAACTGTGTCCCAAAGTGCCACATCCACATGTTTTTTTGAGTGCCTCCAGGGCTGGTGACTCCATCACTGCCCTGGGCAGCCTGTTTTGAGCTGTAGCTTCCAGTATAGCAACCCTGGATTCTCCCAGGCTGTCCTTTTACTTACTTTTCATTAGAAATGCATGCATCTTGATGAAATACAGTAAGAAATTCTGTGTAACTTGGTTCTGTAGACTACACTGCTCTATTTGGTGAAGTGCCTGGTGGAGATGAACCGAGGGAGCCTTGCTCTGTCATGGGACTCATTGGCCTCACGCTTGGCAGCAGTGGGTGTCCGTGGCAGGTCAAGGTGTGTGCCTCCTGTGAGTGCTCCCTCACCAACCATCTTTCACTTTTCCCATCTTAGGTGTTGTGGGCAGACTTGGATCTTGTCTTCAGTCCCTGGCTGGTTTTGAAGTGCTGTGCTTTGGCACACTGACATGAGATGCCGTACTGAGAAGTTCTGGTGTCCTATGGTCTGTGAAATAGGCTGGGCTGCTGGGTCAATTTGTAGTACAAGCGATTGCTGCCTGGTTATTGCAAACAAAGTCAAGCTCGGAGGATTATGGGCTGAGCTTTTGATACCTGTCTGGTTTGCTACCGAAAGGTGCCACTGACATTAGACGGTTCCTTAGCCACAGAAAGTCTTGTAATCATATAGTTCAAAAGAATACTACAAAATGCAATAGTTGGATATCTGTTTACAGTTTAGGTACTATGTTTCATTTAATGTTCTTTGTAGTCTGTCCATTTAAAGTAGTATTTGTGTTTTGTGCAGCAGTGGAGAAAGACATCTGAAATTAGTGACAGAGCTGGGAAATGTGAGAACTGGCTGGGGCTGCGGCAGCAAAAATAGCCCCAGAATCTTCCAACTTGTGTTTTGAATGTTCCAGGTTGTGTTTCTTTAAAACTGGAATGACTTTGAGCAGCCAGAAAATGCTAAAGCTTTAGTATAATGATGTGTGGGTGTGGAGTCAGGAACTGTTATTTCCCTTGAGAATATTTGTCATCCTTTGAATAAGATCAGAAATAGATTTGAGTGCTCACCACTATGAGTTTTTCTTCTTGGTATTTATTTTATTCTTTTGTTAGATGCTGTTCACCATACTGTTTCCTCCTCCTCCCAAAACCTTTTACCCCTCCTGCATGTTTAGTCTCCAGCTTGTCCTGTCTTCCTTGTGGGTTGTGACCTGGCTTGGCCAGGAACCAGCGAATTCCTGGAAGGGAAGCGATGTCGCTTGATCCCCCTGCACCTTGCAGAGCAGGGCTCTGAGCTTGTGAGCGTGCTCCAAGGCACTGCTCTAATGGTAAATAATCCTGGTAAATACCCTTCTGGTGTATTTCTCATCTTCTGAAGATGAGTCGAGCTTAAAAGAAAGAGAAAACCAAACAAAATAAAGCATCTACCCAGAAACAGCTCCATAGACTAAAAGTAGGAAATATACCCCCTACACACATCCTTGTTGAACACTGATCGAACCAGTTCAGCTGAGAAACTTCCTGAAGAGCAATGCTGTAGTTAATGCTGGTTTTGGCATCCAGAGAGATGCGGAGGGTGCAGTCTCAGCTGGGACTCTATGCTGTAACCTCCGAAACCTTCTCATCACAAGTGCTTTTTTAGGTGCTGTTTCCAGAGGGGGCATTTGGCTCTCAACTTCTTTTGGCTGGAAGGAAAAAGGAGAGGGGCTGCTCTCAAATTTATTTTAATCTACTCTGGAAAGCTAGTCTTAAACAGTGTATACACTATTTAATCAGTATTGTGGGCACAGTTCTGCTGCATAAGCATAGATATATGTATAGTACCTTATGAAATGCTGTGGGGTATTTGAGACAATACCTCAGATTCAGCAAATCTGACACACAACCTATGGGGTACGTAGGTCCTTCTGCGCGGCCTCTGGAGCCCTGGTGAGTTACCTTGGAGCATCTTGCATGGCATGTGAATGAGAAAAGACATAGTTCCTGCCGTCATTAGACATGCAGTTCCTGGACTGTGTGCTGATGGAGACAGGAAATATCTTCACCTACATATTAGAATGACCCTGGCACAGCTTGGGTACCCCAAAAGGAAAATTGGATCTCATCATCCCATAGCTCATTTTTATTAAGCTTGGTACTGATATCAGCATTTCATAAATGAGAACAGCATCTCATCTCAAGCCAGCTTTCTTCTCTGCTGCTCAGTTGAAGAGATCTGGGTGGCAACAGGCCACTAACTCAAGGCATAATTTTGGTTAATGCTCCAGCTTTATTTTTCCCTATTCAGGAGGAAGTGCTGTCAACATACGCATGTTTTTACTGGCCTTTTCTGTTTATGCGGGCACTTGTTTCTTGCCCAGGGCAGGTTGCTCTAAGAGCTTTCTCAAGTATCTCTACTTTCAGTGTCTCATTCAACCTTTGTTTTTGTATTATGGGGAAAGAATATTATTTGTGCTTTATTTCTGGCAGGATTGTTAAAATGGGGCTGTGAGCTTAATTTTTTGCTGGTAGGGAGTTTCTTGCTCTCTGCCAAGGTAGAATTCCTTGTTGTTAGATACATATATATATGTGTGTGTGTGTGTGTGTGTATATATATTGCTCTCGACGTCCTTTTCAATGTCCCCAAGGAATTTAGAATATGCAGCAGTTGATCATGTCCTATTTTTCTTTACAGTTGCAACTTTACAACTTGACAATTCTTTGTGCATGTAGACTCCCAGTACACTTCTGTGTTGGTATTTTGAAAGAGAGACTGTGTGTATTTTGGCAGTAGGGATTTACAAGACCTGTAAGAGCCTATTTTGCATATCTGGATTTGGGCTGGTTCCTTGCATTGGTGTGATGCTTCGCACGTAGAAAAACCCCGAGTGGTGGTGACAACTGCCATCCTGCGTGGACAGGATAAATGTGCCTTTGTTTAGAGTTGTTCTCTGTCTACTCAATAGTGACTAGATGGAAGAACACTTCTAAATCACGTTTATTTAAGTGTAAGGACTTGCAGCAACTGACAGACACGCTTTAGCAGGGAACTCAGATCTGCAATACACAGCAGATGTAGCCATCTCCTGAGTAGCATAAGGATGCCTAATAAATAAGCTCAAATCCCTGCGAAAATTATGCTGTGTTTGAGAGGATGTGTGTTATCTCCTTTTATCGGCCTCTGAGCTGCTGTTGTGCTCTCGACATGGGATTAGTAATAGTGGGATTAGTAATAATGTGCTATAACCAGGTAAAGGGAAGGGACACAGATATTACAAAGCTGCATAGTGGCTCCAGGAGGACGGGTGTTTTGAGTGTTTAAGGATCAGCTGTTGATGCTGTTTGGTGTGGGGATTTTTTGAGGGCAGAGAGGACAGCTGTAGTCCTATGTTTTGTTGCTGGTGACAGTACTAGGCATCTAATTTTGGTTAAATGTGTTGTAATAAAAATCATAATAGGCTTGTTTTGAATGGCCAAGTGTTTGATCCTTGACACTTTTTCTCTTTTATGAGATGCTGCTATTTTATGTTGCTACTTTCCCCAATGATTCTGGGAGGGAAGAGGTTGTTCCTTAAAGCTTTGCTCTTTTCCCCTTTGCTCTTTATGTTGATCTTTGCGTAATTTCTTCAGTTCACAGCTGAATCTATGATAGTCAAGGCTATCATATCTCAGTGCAGATAATTTGTAAAAGCATTTCTGTGTGCTAAGCTTTCATTTTTCAGGCTTGCATATTGGCTTGTCTCTGTAAAAGTGCCTCTTACACATGTCTTCTCAGGGCAAACAGTGCTACAGAAGCCTCAAAATCTCCCTTGGCTCAGGACCACACCAAGCAGGTTATTCTGAATTTCTTCCATCTCTCCAGGGTATTTTCTTGTTCAGACACTTCTCTGCTGACCCGTTCTGATTAATATATATTAAGTAAATCTCTCTTCTCAGTCACGCTCATTAGTCCTCTTGGTCCAGCCAAAACACTTTTACTAACCGATTTGTCCATGAAATTCCTTTCTTAGAAATTGCCTGTAAACTTCCCATCCAGTTATTAGGTCTGATGGATACTTTTTGTCACTCTTGAAAGCTATACATAACTGTGACCCTCTCCATTTAGCTTCACTTGCCAGGCTTTCCAAGGTCTCTTGTCACTTCTGCTCTGCTACTTGCTTGTCAGATGCTTCAAGATCCATCTTTGTGCCTCCTTTTCTGTGCCTCCCTATATGTTAATTTGTGACCTCCCTGCACTTGTCTGCACAGGTCCCTATCCTGTCTGCTCTCAAGTCTCTCCTGAAGACCTATGTGTACTGTGCTACTGGGTGAACTGAGCTGACAGATGTACAAATTGCTGACTGTTCCCTGAATCAGGGTTCAGAGAAGTGTTTGGAAAATGCCTCACATCTCTTATTTGCTGGCAGCGCCCACAGAGCCATAATAGTTGAAGTGGAAATCAGTCTGACTTCTTGGTACGACTTCTCCACTTGTAACTCCTGGCATGGATGGCTGAATCATCTTCGTCTAAACAGACAGTACTGTGAACAGATGGTAAATAATTTACGAAAAGTGAAGCTATGAGCAGGCCTAAGATTGAACTTCGTGTCATATCTTTCTTACTGTCATAGCTGTAGACTTGGAGCTCTGAATCACAGCAGACTATACTCCATTTATAAGATGAATTCTAAATCATTTAAGAGTAAATGAGACAAAGCTGGATTTCTTGAATTAGGCTAATAACAGGCAATGATCCCCCAGAACAAGGGGCTGTGAAGGGACTGAAAAGCGTTGCCAGAAATTCATCTTCTGCCTCTACCCAGAAGCCCTGGTCCAAAGTAATCCTGCAGCCACTTGTCATTCTCACTTCAGCTGCTCCACTGACATGTTCAAACCCTGCACTAGATGCTGTGTCAGAAAGTTTTTTGCTGTTTGAGGAAACAGCATTAACTGTCAATTCGGGAAGATACTGCAGC
>NW_010198284.1:43103-76670 GCF_000695765.1 Mesitornis unicolor
ATTTTAGAAGTGAGGGGCCTTACTGGTAACTGTGTGCTTTAGGAATGTTTACCAACAGTGATACCTTTGTAAACTCAGGATGAATTTCATTGCAATGCCTGCTGTCCAAGATGACAGCATCTGCTAGCATTGAAGAGAAATGCAGGGGTCTGCAGTCCCTGGGTGAGTTACAAACCTGTTCCTCATTGTAACATGGGATTGGAGGTACTAAACGATGTTATCCTCCAGTTATTACAGTTAACCTTGTAGACATGTGTTTAGACTTTTGTTGGTTCCCCCCCTCCACTGGTTCACAGAACTGTGGTTCTCTCCAAACTCTTTTAGGGGAAACACAGACTATTAGCACTCATTTGATGTCATACTCCAGTATACAGAGCACTAATTATCTTTCAGTCTTTGTGTGATTGCTTTGAAAGCAGAACCAAGATGAAAATGATGGGGTGCTTTGATAGTCAGCAGCACACGTGTACAAATAACCGACTGAAGGCTGTGTTGTCTCGGTGCTGTATTTTCAACATGCAAAACTGGTACTAGCTCGTGCAGGAAGAAGGTGATCTGGGCCAGCATAACAGATCTTGGAGAAAAATAAAGGAAAACGAAGAGCTACAGTATGTTTTCTGCCATCTTTTTTGATCAGTCAAGTCTGTCCAGATGTTTTGCATCTCCCACAGCAGTTAAGGTACTGGCTGGGAACAGCTGCCCAGTTGGTCCTTGCAGCAAGTGTCTGTTGAAGGCTGTGTTGGCTGAGGACTGCCTGAACTTGTTTCATGCAAAAATGAGTGTATCCTTGCTGAAGTCAGCTGCCCAAATATTGACTTTCATGGCGTGAAGTAGTCGCTGTTGAGTAATTCCCTGATACAGAGGAGACCATTATTGACCTTTGTCAGATTCTGCCACTGCGTTTCTCCTGATGTAGAGACTTTTTCCAACTAAGATCTCATTTTTGGCAGTGCTTATGGATCCACTGACAAGACTTAGTGGAACCATGGGCTTAATTCAGTGGCTTGTAGCACAGCCCGCCCATAGTAGGTGTGCTGAATACCGATACCTGCAGTTGCCATAAGTAATTGCAGTTTTGCTGACCTTTGGGTATATGTACAACAGGGGCTCTGTAACCCCTTGAACAAGTGCATTTGTATTTATGGAGTCACCAGCCCTATGGGAAATAAATGGTTGGTCCAAATGATAGCTGAACATACTGTAGTCAGAATTTAGAGCTGAGATGCACTCAGAAGGGAGTTTCATGGTGATTGATATGTGAAAAATCTTAGGTTCAGTTGTGGATTATACACTTTTTAAAGATTCTTTCGTGAGTTTTCTTTGAATTTGCACTCTTTAATCACAGAAGTCAGTGGTAAGGCTGCTCTGCAATAGTACATAACAGGAGTACTCATTAGTTGTGAAGACAGAATTAGATTTCAGTCAAACTGATGAGAAGAAATTTTGTTTGGAATATCAAAGTAGTGATAACGTAGAAGTTTTATCGCAGTAATGAGTGATTTGATTTTATTTTTTCTCTTTAGTCAGCCTTGTGGCTAATGGTACAACTTAGGTGATGGTTCCTGCACAAAGAGAAAAAGGACTTAATTCTGCCAAATGAAAAGTTACATGATTCATTACAAGGACCCTTAATTTGCCTTATTAATTTTTTAGGAGTAATTTGTGAAATCTATTAAGCGTGGTCGTCTTGCTGAAAACCAAGTGTGATCTCAAAATCGCAAAAATTCTCTGAATTATTTTCGAGTTGAGTGCTATCCTGTGCTAAAAATATGTTGCACTACTGCAATCATTTCGTAGCTGGATTCACTCCATCACACAAGCTCTTTATCTGAAATTGCTATAAGCCATAACATAAAGCTTTTTACTTGCACACATCTAATTGAGGGAATATTTATTTGGTGCATATTAAATTCAAACTGGCCTACTTCAGAAGGAATATTTATTACTTTAAATCTCAGTACTTTGAAAAGAGAAGTTTTAGAACAACTCTTACTCATAAGACAAAGTTAATTAAAAACTTTGTAGTCCCCGCAGTATTTCAAAGGGAGTAGTGTAGTGTTTGACAGAAAGGTATAGTAAATCATGATTCGTTGACAAAATTAAACTGTAAATGAGAACTTAACTTTTATTGGGCACGTTTTGAAACAGTTTACAGGATGCGCGTGGAACTTCACAGACAAATCTGCTATGTTACAGCTTACAGCTTATAATACAGCAACATCTATTCCTGCTTTTACAGCTTGATCATGCATTATGGATATACTGGAAAATGAGGACATGTTCCCTGCTGTTGGCTTGAGGAAGCAGTGTGGCTAACAATCCCAACGTCTTTTTATAAACTGGTTTTTATGCATCTGGAACTATGTCAGGAAACAAACTGTCAAGAACCAAAGCTATGTCTCAAATATTTATTAAATACAAACTGACCTGTTAGCCCTTACTATGGTCATGAAGCTGTGCTTGTGCTTTTTGAGTAGATGCCATAGCATGAAACCCGGCTCCTTCCCTGTGACTTAGCAGCTTTGTGCAATCACGGCCTCTTGTCTCCTCCCGCATGAGCCCCTCTGAAGCAGTGCTACGGTGTATTCTGACAGGAAGGCATCTTCCAGTACACTGCGCTCTCATGCTGATGGTGAAGATCAAACTCATGCACTAGAAATCAGCAGTGATGAACAGCAGTTATTGGGCTGATGCAGTTGTAGTTCTGTGCAGCACGTGTTTAAAAACGGGTGAGAGAAGTAACTCATTGATCATTACGTAATACCCCAAAAACTTTGAGGTTGCACGTCTTACACATCTGTGTAGTCATGTTGTAACAAGCTGTTTGTGCCTTAGACGGGGTTATACTCAGGTCTTTGAGCTATTTGCTCTATGGTTACAGCTTCCCTCCACCCAGCTAAGAGCTTTTAGCCTAAAGTGTACAAAATCCCGAACAGTCTGCTCGGGGTGTTACACATTCATGGCAGAATATGTGCTTCACTTCTCTTGGAGTTTCCAGAGAGGTTTTTTTCACTGATCTGAACAGAGTTCAGGCTTCAATGTGAACACTGAAAGGATTCTACTTTATCCAAGTACATATAGGCATATATGTGCAATTGTACGTGTTTTTTCCAAGAAGACTCTGTTTGTACTTTGCATTTCTGTGGTGTGTGCATAATGTCTGAGGTGTTGTGTAAGGTCCAAGCAAGTTACAGATCCACAGTGTCAACTGACAACTTGAAATTGGATGTTATGTCTTTGAGTCTGCCCGGGTGCAGCTGAATAAATAACAATACTCTCGATTCCTTTTGTTCAAAATTATATGAAAACTGTTTCATATGATTTAAAAGTACAAAAGCAAAGACAGATCTTGACCTACTTATGAACTCACGCAAGCCAAGGAAAAAAAGGCATTGAGATAATATCTGCTTAGACTATCCAAAGCCTTGACCTTCTGTCGGAGAGCTCTGGAGTACCTGGTAGAGGCACACCTTGTGCTCTGAATGCCTCCTAAATTATTAACATACTGTCATTAATCTATGTTGGGAGTATTACAGACTGATTTTAAATATAAATGCAACAATTCAAAATGTAATGGGAAATAGGACATGAAACCAATGTGAAGGTTACAGTGTATGAAAAGCTGCTTGGGGAAGAAGGGGTGCAACAGAAACATGAGGAAAACTTGGGTACATGTGAGAGTCTGTACCAGTTTATGTGCCAAACCGATTAGACACTTTGTTCCTGAGATTTCTTGTATATTTTTTTTCCTCTGGCTTGGTATTCTTAAATTGCACAGTATAGTAGTGCAGCTTATAGACTAGCGAAGCATAGATTTCCATTTTGTGACATACCATCAAGAATCATATTCTAAAATGGTGAAAAACATATGCTTAGGGAAATAACCTATCACAAAGTAACTGGGAGGCAAATGCCACACAATATGTTCTGCATCTTTAACTGTGTAATCATAGAAGAAATGGATCTGCTGGTGAAATGGAAAACCCAACCGTAAATTCAAGGTGCCATTGGTTTTTGGCTATCCATCATAATGTTGTAGTTGAATTCAACCTCAGAATATTATGGGATCAGTGATCTCTGCAGGTGGAGAGAAGAGCTGAAGGTAGCCAGAGAAACGCTGGTGACAGCCTAAGCTGATGAGCTGGTGAATCAAGAAACACTCTCTGAATGTTGCTAATATCAGTATTAGATTTTTTTGGTACAAGTTTTTCTATAGTTTGCCAGAATTGGATATCTCTTCTCTGAGTAAACATTGGTCGTTAGCTACATGGGAAGAAAACTTGAGAAGAGCAGACCTACTGTGAAAATATAGAAGTAACATCTCATTGATGGGCTTAAGCAAAAAAGCCCACTGATATTCTTGAGAAAGTTAAGAGGCTTAAGATGCTGAATGCACGGAGTTCACTGACCTTGTACTTCAACTACTGACTGTCCTTCGCCCTGTCAATCGTTACAACGTACTGCCCTCCAGGTGCTTGTTTTTCTCTGAGGAATTGTCCACAGCTCTTGATGCATCCTGCCTGTTAAGGAATCTTCTTTTCACTTTGTTGGAACGTGACCAGCTTTTTGTACAGCTGGGTCCTTGGAGTTCAGTGTGAAGTTGAAAGTTTCATTAAAACAGAAAAGTGAAAATAGTAATAATAAAAATATAGATATAGTGAAAACACTTCTCTTGATTCCAAATAAACATCTGTCGCTGCTAGAGGCAGCATGGGACTTCCAAATGTGGATGTGTTCCTGGAGCACTATGAAAAGTAATGTGATTGGGGATTTGAAGTCAGTCATGAGGGAACTGTTGAATATTCTGCCAACGGTGGCTTGTTGGTTTTCTGTTTTGTTTTCGTTTTTTTTTTGACATCTTGTCACTTGCAGGGAAGTTTCTTCTCTACCAAGTTACAGAAGGTATTTGAGGTAGAGGGAGTGTTAGACTGGATGTTATACCAATGCTATAACACATTATGATTTTAAGCTTATTGATTTTTAATTTACTCACTAGCAGGTCTGCTCAGGGCAAGGTTCAGACATCATTTTGAGAAAATTGGGAGATTACAAAACCCAGTAGAATGGCTCATGGAGCAGCTCTGTTTCTCAAAATGACTTCAGTCGGGGACTGAGAGGCTGTTTGCAGGCAGATGTGAATTCATGCTCTGCTTCAAACAGATGTGGCTCCGCTCTGAGCTCTAACAGGGAGCTGTGATCATGCAGTTAACACTGGATTATATTGGCTAAAGCAAGTCAGTCCAGTTTGGCCAATGTGGCTGCACAGGCTCTGGTCCAGGCAAGCTTGCATCTGCCTGCAAAGGCCCTGTGAACAACCTGTGGGGGGAAGCAAACTTCCATGCTGCTGCTTCATCTGCCTTTGGCAACTCCTGCCTGCACTGAGCATGGCATGATGAACCCCAGCAACAACACAGCAGATCTTCCTGGGGCTGTGCTTTTGTTTGCACAAGGAGAAAAAGAGCTCGGAAAGCTGCGTACTGGTACCTGTTAAAATTCGGGGACAATCTGCACTAGTAGCAGGCACATTATGAGATCCTGACCCTCCTAGGAGTATGTGGTCCTCCAGAAATCTTGCTGTGTTCAATGGGGTTATCTGTGGTATAAGGTAGTGTGTAACAAAAGTAAGGGCCATCATAATCTGTCTCTCTCAATTAGCTACATGTTACAAAGATCAAATTAAAATTAAGGTCAGATTTCCATTCTCCCATGCACGTATTTGGCTGACACGCAAAGTCAACAAGAGTTCTGTGTGCGACTCAAGATGCAATTTGGCCCTAAATTAATTTCATTAGTAAAACTGAAACTCAAACATGGTGTGAATGAGACATCTGTTAGTCTGCTGATTCATGTCTAAAGAGAAATGTCATAAGGATTTTTAGAATGCGATGCTGCATATGAAGCAGCTGCACTGATGGTGCGGATCAGTCTGTTTCAGATGAAGTCTTAAACAATAAACCCTTCTGTGGTTCTTTTTGTTGTGAATGTATGTCTTTGAAAGTGCAGAGAAATTTAAGTGTAACAGTGAAAAAGAATGAATGCAATGAAAGAAGCATGGAAGCTCTCTGACCCATCGTGCTTAGGAAAATTGTTGCTGTTCTTGTCACTTAACTCCCCTTGAATCCTCTTCTTCTCCACTCCCTAGACCCCATGAAGAGATTTGCTTTAGTTAAGTGTGGCAGCACATAGTCTTAAAGAAATCACATACGTGAAAAATACTACTTTTAAATGGCAGTCTGTTATCATCTTATCTGAGCTGGCATTTCATCTGCCTTTCCCATTTGATCCCACTGGATGTATTTTGCGTTGGTGCTTTCTTCTTGTTGGAAATGTATTTGCTCCTGTTGAATACTCGCATCATCACAGACCTCCACTAATGGTGACAAAATGTTATTTATTTATGTTTATTTGTTTTTTATTGGCTTTTATAGCATCTGTTTCCTTTGGCATGTGAGCGTCCCTGCTACTAAAACTGGGATTTCGGGAACATGAGCTGAAACTGTAGTGGAGTTGCACTGAAAACTCCCTTTAGTTTTATTTCTGGTGGGAGCCTGGATGTGCAGGGATGGCAGCGTAGGATTGCCTCTTCCAGTAGGGAATGGGCAGTAGGAACACAAGAATGTCAGAGCAATAACAATCCTGTTTTCATGCAAATTTCTCAGGAGTGAGTGAGCCATATTGCAGATGACACGTGAACAGCCTTGTCTTTAAATAGCTTGTTTTTTCAAAGTCTTCAGTGGGGCACCAGTAGTTGTTCAAAGCAGCATCAATGAATGTGTCCTCCTGATAGAATAACAAGTATTTGGAGACCGAAGGAGATACTATACTTGCCTCCTGCCAGATTTTGCATACCTTTGTTTTTCCTCTAAGTACCTGGATGGAAGGCTTGCTGTCTCATAGCAAGGGAAAATCCACCGTCGTGTCTGCAGAGCCTGTGACCTCTTCTAGAAGAAAGTCTTCTGCTGTGTGAGTTTGAGAGATGGTGAGTAACCAGAGCAGTAAGTGCAGCCGCTTCCAATGATCTGAATACTCCAGCTGGAGTGTTGTGGGGATGTGGATGTCTTCTGAACATGGCTCTGGTGATGGAAAGACAATCAAGAGCCTGTACGTTACTGCAGTTCCTTGTACTCACAAGTCCTGACCATTGGATCAGTTCTGCTTCGTCGTGCAGAAGGCTTGGGGCTGCCTGAGACCTCATGGGGCAGTGAACAGCTGCACCTGAAGCGGTGACAGAAATGGAAAGCAAATGCAAATGCAATTTGGCCTTACTTTGAAGAATGAAGTGTATTTCTTCCTTGACCCTAGAGGAATTTGCCCTCCTCCCCTCTGTGATTTGGGAAGTCACATAATTTAGCTCTGCTTTTCAACATACTTTACTAATTGACTAGTCATCTTATTCTCTGTCCTTGCTCTCCTTTCATACCTGCTGTCAAATCAGGAGCCTTGTAAGGTGTCTCTCTCCGTATTCAAGAGAGCACTGCAAATCAGTTTGAGCACTAAAACCCGCCCTTTTGCTCATCTTTTATTCCTTCTGCGTTGTCTTTGCAGCACCCCATTATACATATGGTCTCTCATCAGATTGTGGAAAGGCTGTATAGAATACAGCATTTTAGTGTCAGCAGGTTTCACTGCCTGTGATGATTTGGCACTATTTCCATCTGGGTTATGCGTGATTTCTAGGTCTCTCTGTCAGAGGGACAAGTTATCTTTTGTAGTTTGACAAGTCTGGATTTTTTTTTTGTGGGTATTTGTTGAGGTTTTAAAAATTACTTATTTTAATTTTTTAAATTTACTTACCAAGATGAAGTCATCAACTTGTCTGGATGAAAGTGGCGTAAGTTAGCACACCCATAGAAAACCTAGATTGCTACAGTAGTGTTCCAAGGGCTTCAGGTATTTCAGGTCTACCCAATGTGTCTTCTGCTCCTCCAGGTTTTATCTTTTGTTACTTTCCACTGAAGCTGTTCTACTCTGCTTAATTTAAATACTCATTTTAGCAGAACCTTGAGTTCTTTCCTCTTCCCCTTTTTCTGCCCCTGGCAAATCCTCTACCTACCAGGCAATTGAGCCTTTTTCCAATCCAGTGAGTATTTAAATATTTTATACTAATAAATGCTATATATTAATTGAGAACAGGTGAGTAAACAAGAACAACTTCATATGCTGATGCGTACTGTAGCTTACAGGTAGTAGGGAAACAGGATGGTGTTAGAGCTCCAGGACATGCTTTGTAAGTGCTAGTAAGGCAGTGAGTAGCTTTGTTGTGTCTGTGTCTGCCCTTGGAATGTTCTATAGCTCTGCAGTGTAAGGGCACTGTGTGAGTAGATCCACATCTGCCAGAAAGGAGATGTACACCTGCTAGTCTTTGGCTGAAAGTTAAAATTGCTTATTTAAATTTGAGTTAAGTACGTGCACAGTTTTTGTTCCTTAAAACTGCATTTTTGGTTTTTCTTTTAATTCTTGGAGGGATGAGGAAGAGTGACTTCAGTGCTGAAAAGGATCATTTTGGACCTCATCAGCTTATGTTACCTGTACCTCTGAGGCCTTCCTTCTACCTAAGCCTGGAAGAGCAGGGAAGTGGTAACACAAATACCCATAAGATTGAAATGCTCCAGTATGCTCTGAGCACTTCTTTTCAAAAACATAAAAATCAGAATGCACCATACATGAGAATTTAAATTCTCTTGCCTAATTCATGACTTGGCATCTCTGATATGCTGGAAGAACCTGTGCAGAGTCAAATGCCATTGTAGCTGTTAATTTTTTTGCAATAACCCCTTTCTTTCTGAAGTAGTAAGAGGGAAATAAAAGAAGCTAGATGGAAAAGGAGTGGCTAATCTTCTTCTGGTTTATTTTTGTAGCTGACATACAAGGGATAATTAATTAATGTTACTTCTTTATGTTCCATTATGTAGGTGTGCTTAAATGTCAGTCTCTTGTCAAGCAACTACTTCTGGCTACTACTGCACTGTTAATTTAAAGTGAACAAAAAAGACTTTGGAGGAAAAAGTAACGGAGCAAAGTTCTTGTTTTTGTGGAATTTTGGTTTACTTGGTTCTTTTATAGAGCCCTTAGATAGCCAAGGAAAAAGTGTGCATGGCAAAGCACTTAGCAATAGGCCATAGGGCTTTTTGTCATGGAAAATATTTTGTTTATATAAGAGAGGAAATTGTTTGTCTTTGCCAATTATAATTACTCTTCATTGGATGATGGGGTAGAGTCTTCTAATATTTTTCACTCTGGTCTTGGACTTTCAGGATTGAAACCTGTTATTTTACTCTTAATTAATTATTCCTGTTATTGGTGATGAATATAGATGTTTCTCAGCAAATAAGCACGTACCCCTGTGAACCAGCAAGTCTGGCAATCATCTTGCAAGCAGTGCTGCAGGAAACAATAAAACATACCAGTAATCAAACTACTCTTTGTGCGTACCCTTGAGTTGAAATTGGTGGCTCCGACTCATCAATCACTGAAGGAAGATGCTGATACAATGTGCATATCTTCTGTTAGATTAAAAAGACTTGAAGAAAACTTTCTTCTGAAGACGGTCTGTTTATTTTGGCTGAAACTAACAGTAGATCTGAATTATTTTGTCAAGGTGAGAGTGGGAATTGATGGACACAACAAAAACCATTCCCAAACCAGATCTCTAATTCAGTAGATACGGTTAAACTGGAAGAGATGCCAGAGCTGGCATATCTTGAAATGCTGTCTTTTGAAACTTGACTAAGCATTTCCTTTTAAATGTACGACGCTCCAGCCCCGTGTTAAACCTTGCCTTCAGCCAGAACCACAATCACAGTGACACATCTGTATAGAGCTGAAGCAGCTGCCATGGTAAGGAAGTAGGGATTTTGTCCTTGGCTTTCTCCTCCATCCATCCTCCGGAGAGATTCAGGTGGTAGAGCTGCTTCATTTGAATAAAAAATAATGGAAAACTTCCTTATTTTTTGTAAAGATTAACGAAAGTCTGAGGAATTTTTAGGTCAGTGCTTTGTAGGAAAACTTGCTTGGCACACAGTACTTATCACAAAGTGATAAAAACAGTTCACTGAGGCTGCTTTTGCATGCCCTCTGTTATACAACAGATGAGAATATTACAGAAACAGTTTTGAGGTATTCTGTTAATATACAGCAGTATATGACAATATCTCACAAATCAATTGATAAAATGACTCTGCAAATAAGAAAGCTTAACTTTCTCATCTCTGGTAAGAGCCTTGAAGCTGTTGGCTGAAGTCCATGTCAGTGTGGGAACTGGGATATGAAAAGGTCCAGTGATACAGAGCAAGAATGGGGTATTTCATACTGCAGTTCAGTTTTGTCCCAGTTTTCTATTAACATTTGGTAGTCTGGTGCATCAGACACAGCTTTTGAGAGCCAGCACTGAGTTCTGATGCTCCCAGGTTTTCTTCATTCCTTTTTCAATTTCAGATCTCCATGAGACAGCAGGAAAGCATATGCTTTTGTGCAGTTTTGATGCTTTGGAGGTTACTGTACTTAAACTAATGGGAAAACTACTTACTGAGAGACTCAGGTCATCTGGAAGGTGAGGATTCAGCTTTGCTCAGAATCTTTCCCGGTGCACAGGCTTGGCACTTCAGACCGAAGGCTTTGCACGTCCTGTGGCACAGCCACCTCGAGGTATGGGGCTGTTTCCAGTCGCTGATTTATTTCTCCCTGAGCCAGCAGCTTTAACAGGTTTGCACCGCTGGTTGCAAGCGCTCTGTGCTGCTGGTTAGAATTAGCCTGGAAAACCTTGACGCTGAGGGGGCTTTTTGAAGGGAATTTAAACATAATTTTGAGTTTGCTTAAGCCAAGCGCTTGCTGGAGCGATTACATAGCATGCACTCAGCAGATCGTCTCTGTACAGCGTATGGCTGATCCTCTCGCCAAAGTGACGGAAGAAAGCAGCAGCGCCTTTGTGCAGCGGGAGAGCATAGTTTATTACCCAGTAGGTGCAATTTAAAAAGATCTGAGGGAGAGATGACAGATGTGAGGAGAACTTATGTCCAAGTAGTATTATGTCAGTTATATTTAGATGCCCTGGTATATTTGTGTTTTGAAATGGCTTTTTGAGAAATAGCGGTCTTAAAAGGAAGACCAAAGCCTAGTCAAACAACATGCTGTTTGATTTTACATCAAACCTTTAAGACAGGATAATATTCACTCCAGGGAGAAAGAATGGCTGAATAAACATGTGGAAACTTAAAGGTACTGAGGTTTTGAGTAGTCAGTGTGCAGAGTCCAGTGATGTCCTGAAATTTGATGAAATTATTCTCCAAATTTAGAGTGAAATTTAACCTATCCTGTAATTACGGAGCTGGGGTTCTTGCAGAGGCAGTCACCTCTGGCAGGTTTGTTCCAAAGCTTGAGGCTGTCTTTTTTTTCAGTGACCCATGACTCTGCCCTTTCTAATTCATCGGCTGGCGGGTTTCAGCAAGTCCTTTTAAGTCCTCACCTTCTCCCATACTTTGGTGACCTTAAGCTGATCACTTGTGTAACTGCCTGATTTTGTCCTCAGTTTCTGTTCGTCCCTGGCATCCTCACCTGTTGCCTTTCCTTATAAAGGAGAGTAATAACTCCTTGGGAGAGCACCTGGATGTGTCTGTGGCTGTGCCAGACCAAGCCTGGTGCATTTCTGGGCAAGGGCAGGGCCTGCAAGTGTTGACTTTTAAGAATGGGTTTTATTCCCTAATGAAGTAACTAGTAGGGAAAAACCTGATGGAACAAAAACAATTGGTGAAACATTAGAAAAAGTTACTAGGAGAGAAAACGGATGGTTCTTCTGTGTTTTTTCTTGCCAATTCAGTATTTCGGTATAGACAGTTCTGGTTTTTTCCTTTATAATGAAGAAGTATTGGCAGTTGTATAATGAAGTGTTAATTGAATTTTTTTTGTTTGTTTATTTTAATGTAGAGTTAGCCTGTTTGTGGTTTTGGCGTGTTTTTTGGTCCTTGTTTTGTTTTGTTGTGTGGGTTTTTTTTCCTTTCTCTTTTTAATTCATATGCACCTAACTTAGGCTGTGTAGGTCTCTCAGATTTAAAGACCCTTCCCCTCTCCCCTCACTGCTCTGGTACATCCTTATTTTCTGCCTTAGTTCTCTGGTTTAGTAAAAGCCATTGTTGCTGGTTTTGCTTCTCCCAGCACTCCTCCCGCTGCACCTCTGTCACTTTGAGAAGGGCCTGGTGTGCAAGCAGCCAGTTGAGTGCAGTGCTGAGCAAAGCTTTGCATCTTCTCTAGAATAAGCTGCCAGTAGGGGTTTAACACATTTCTCCTTACACCCCCTATGTCCAACTTATTTTCTGCCAGTTCTGTGTTCAATTTTATTTACCACATGTTGCTGCTGCTGCTTCTTTCTAAGTTACGGAGACAAGTTTGGGCCACCCTTGGTGCCCAAATGGTTGCATGTTCCCCTGGGACGTCCTTGGTGTCGTGTTTGTGTTGCTACACAGCGCTTTTCCCATGCGTTAGTGCAGAACAACTATCATAGATGGACAGTACATAGGGACATGAACAGTACATAGGGACATGCAGGAAGCTCTTCGAGGGTGTAGTGACGCACTGTGGTTTGACTCCTTTGTATTGGTTGTGCCAATTCTTGTGGTATTTAATCAGAAACCCACAGTACTGTTTCCCTGAAGGCCCTGTTTCCTGGAGACATGGGATTATTCGAGACGTCTGTCTGGGTTTTTTGTATTTGTGTGCGAATTGTTTGCCTTCTAGTAGAAATAGATCCCTTGGTCCTTAGAGCTTTAGAGAAAAGCTTAAAGCACGTCACCCAGTCAGGTTCAAAACGTGAAGGAGAAATTTAAAATAATGTATTATTTCTGTATAAAAACACACAACAAGAAAAAATCCTCCTGTGACTGCTCTAAGCTGTGTTCATGAAAGGTCTGGGCGGTAGTGTATACTGGGAGGTAAGCGTGGAGCAGACCCTGCAGATTTGTATCTTCTTGTATTGCTTTACCCCTTTTCCAAAAAGAAAAAGGAGTGGGGAGAGATATCAAAGAAACCTTTTGAGGTGAAGTGTTGTTGAGGGGGCTATTGTGCACATCTTAAAAAAAAAAACAACCAAACATTTCTCTGCCAACAGCTGCTGCTCTGCTTTTTATTTCTAAGTAGCTTTAAAATCATGAGCTAGATAGCGAGGAGGGCAGAATCTCTGCCTCCTTCTAGCTCAGACATGAATATTTAGTCATGTAGAAAGGGTTTATGAAAGCTGATTCCCTTTTCAAAGATGATTGTCACAGTAGCTTAAATTGTCTGCCAAGCATCGTAATAGAGTTTTACTACTGTAGGAAAACAAAAGCAAAAGATAAGCTTGAGTCACTGAAACAAAAAGAGAAGAAAGAAGGGAAAACATCAGGACAGCAGAGTCTCATTGATGACAAAGGAGCAGAGTGATTTCCCTGCGAGTAACAACTTGAAAGGGGCCCCTAAAATAAGGTTGATACTTGAAACAGATTCAGAGGTGTTTCTCTCCTGCAGCAGGGCTCCACTGGGGTAACAAGCGTGGGGGTACAGGTTTGTGGGCTCCGGAGCCAAGCTGTGCTCGTGTTCTCCAAGCAGGGGCCTGAAGGCAACATCTGAGGCCAGGTACCCATCCAAAAGGCTTGTTGGGCAGAGAAGGAAAGACATTCATAAGTGGGAGAAATCACTAAGTGATGTGATTTGGCCCAAACCAATTTTTAACCACTTCCTTTCTTGCCATTTTTGTTCCTCTGCTGGAAACTGGGGTAAATTGGCTGATCTTGCTCTTTCACTGGTTTTGGTTGGTGCTAAAGGCATGGCTTAGGCCAAAAGACTACATCAGAGAAGGTGTCTGGGTAAAGCAATGATATTAGAAACTATTTTCCTTTCAAAGGGGAAGGAGATGCTTTTCTTTGAGGTAAGCAGTTATGAGGCACTGGCACTGTCATGAGGTAGCCAGAGCTCACTACTAGTCTTAAAATGTCACACATAGTTTCTGTCTAGTCCTTGTACTCTCTAGGACTTGGTATTTTGATTGCTGTTCTTAAATTGTTTATAAATAATCATTATTGGATATGGAATGAATGAATGAATATCAACCAGGTGAATAATTCCTAGGACTGTAAGGCATGCTGTCTATTGGGATATAGCAAGCTATCTCAGTTTCCAGAAGTTCAGCCCTGATCTTGCATATGCTTAGACATTTAGGCTTTCTGTAGTTGAGTATTTGCATCTAGACTTCAGCATAGGCTGTGAATCTGCGTGTCCCAGGATTATGCTGAAGTATGGAAAGACTTGCCAGGACCTCACTGCAGTGCTCCATGAAACACTCTGTGAGCTCCACTTTACCTGTGAAAATGGGCAAGAATATATTGTACAAAGCCTTAAAAGCAGCTTGACTAAACTACTTTTCCTCTTTAAATGTGTTTATGGTGGTTTTTTTTTTTTTTGTTGCTTTCTCTTGAAGTTTGTGAGCCACCTATAGGAAGAAATGACAAGCAGAAAGGTGAATGCGTGACCGAGGCTTGCACCAAGCTTTTCTGTGCCCTTTGGAGTCAGTGGGGATGCTGCAGGCCACTTCTGGGAGACCTCTGTGAAATTCCTTACTTTGCCCATTTCTCTTTCATTTTAATTTTCAGCATAACTTCATAACCAAGGCATACCTGCACTACAGTCATCATGACTTGCTAGTACAGATGTATGTCAAGCCAATCTAATTTTTTCTATGATGGGATAAGATCCTTTGTGGGTAAAGGAGAAGCAGCTGTTACACATCTCGACTTCAATGTCTTGCTGTGGAGCTCCTGGTGGGTGTTGGATGCAAACCTGGCTGGATAATGGTGATGAGAGTTTACTCATCAGTGGTTTATTTTCAGAAAAGTATGGGATAATGTACTGAACATGGCTTGGAAGAAGTCTGTCCTGGCACTAGTTGTGTTCAGTATTTTTGTTTTGATAATGATTCTGATGATGCAGAATCATGATGGGAGTGTGCTTACTAAGCTTGCAGATGACGTGAAGCTGGGATGGGCTATAAATACATCACATAAATAATCTTAAACAAATGTGGATGTGATTCATTGAAGACAAATGTAGGAACAGTCATTTGGATTTGTGCAGAAAGCTTGCAAAAAAAATAAATCTGGATTTCTACTGTGTCACAAGCGGAACATGAGTCAGCAATGCCACTGCTGTGAGAATACTTCACAGAAATCAAAACTCCTTGTTGTGAGAAAGGCGGCGGTTGCGTTGACTGCACTGCCTGCATGCAGGTCACCTCGTGTCATCCTTCTCCTTCACGCTGTTCCCAAGACCCTGGTTAAGGTTTTGTGGCTGGTTTGGGGCACTGAGCTTCAAGAGAAAAGGTGGGTGACTGAGTTGACTTGACTTGAAGCTGCTTATCCTGAAAAAAGTTGCAAGGAGGTGCAATGATAGGCTTCAGGAGAGAGAAATCTCTTCTCTGTTTTCCTGGTGAAAGAAACTTAAATTTAATCAGGTGTCAGGTACAGGGAAAAGTCAAATGGTAAGGCTGGGAAGAGTTAGGCTAGATAGTTTTGGAGGCCACAGGATCTGTTTGACAGCCTGTAACAACAGGCAGGTGAGGTCTGTTAGGTTTTATGGTAAGCTTGGTGTCTGTCAAGTGTTTCCTGTGGACTGGAATTGATGTTATAGTGCTGCTGAGTCACTGCCTTTCTGCGAATGCAAGCCACCCACCAGCAGTGCTTGGTGTGTGTGCGCTTCCTGGACAAGTGCTTACTCAGCCCACTCCCCTGGGAGCTCAAGGAGTGATGCTGGGAACATCAGGCAAACTGAGATGAGGGGATACGTGTTTTATTCATCTGTATCCATACTTTTGTCCAATTGCAATACCAACAGCTGTGTTGAAAGGCTTTGTAAAAATCCATGTCTGTCTGCTCCTGCTATTGTGTGTATCCAAGGACGTCATGGTGGGTCTGTACCTATGTGCTGGAGCGCTAAGAAGGGTGCACTTGCGTCTGTGCGGTTCCTGTGAGGGCCAGCTTTGTCTTGGGAACTTGTCACGGCTGGGATTGGTGCTACGAAGGTGTAGGAGTGAACTGTGATATGTTCCAAAGACACATGCCAAGAGGAAACCATGACCTGCCTGCTCGGGCCATGGTTTGCTGCCTCTCATGCAGTGGCAGTGCATGTCTGCTTGTGCTGCTGCCTCCTCTTCAGCTGTCTTGGCACTGCTTTAGGCCCTACGTGAAGTTTATAGGCCCACGCAGTGACCTGGGTCAATGGAGTGAGCTAAACTAGACATAACCATTAAAGAAAACTGTTATTTGGCTGATGACTTTTTTTTGGCCTGAGTGTGGTACCCCACTTGAAGCCACAGACAGCTGTACCAGCCCAAGTGGGTTTTTTGAGCAGGAAGAGGAATGAATGGAATGGGAGGGCTTGGAGGAAGCCGGAGCTTTCACTTGTGCCAAAAAAAGCATGCTTCGCTGCAGCCCAAAGGCTCCCACAGCCAGAGCAAATGGCTCAAACACAACAGCTTTGGAAGCTGTCGGCTTCAGGTGTGCCCCAGAGGCTGCGTGTGGCATGCAGGTATATTGTCTGTCAAGCGGCAAACATGTAATTTGTATTCTGTCGCCTATGTAAGCAATAAATTACATGCTGTTATAGTCTTGAAGGAAGATATTTAAAGCCATCTAAACTTTAATGGAAACAAGATTTCAATTATTCTTGTAATGATAAGGATGAAAGTTTTCTAGTTTATCTAGAAAAAGCCCTGTTTTTAATGAACCTCGGTAATTAGAAATGCACTAGTCTATAACTGAATTTCTAATGAGTAATCTATAGATTTAGCAGCTTCTGTCTTCTTTCCCCTTGTCCTTTATAAAAAATTCCCAGTAAGCTACATATTTCCCACTGTGCTCTCATAGAGCACACGACTATCTCGCCATATGGTTGCCTTCCTCTAGCAATTAATAGGATTGTGTGCAAAGGCCCCTGAATCTTTGGGGACTATATATTTGCTTGTGGTCTTGTCAGAACACGCAGCATTTTGATAGGCAATTTCTCACATTTATGTCCACTGAATAACAAGTTGCCCAAAAGATAGCATAGAAACATGATTGTACAGAACTTAAACAGAACAATTTGCTTAATACAATTTAAAAAAAAAAACCCAACATAGAGTGAATATATCTTCTCAAGCTTCTTGGGTTATTTTCTAGAACTAGTTTTTATGGCTGGATGCATGTTTCATGGATGCATGTAATCATTTTCTTGGCAAATCTGTTTACAAGGTCATCATTAACAGTTATTTTTCCCTTGCATTATTTAAAATTTAGTATGACCCCAAATAAGTAAACTTGAAGGAATCAACTAACATCGATAGAGTTGTAGTAAGGGAAGGAGGAGGAAGATTATGGAAACAATAATCAAAGATTTCTATTTAAAAAAGGAAAAACGTGATTAAATAGCAGTGCATTGATGTTGCTAAGCCATGCACCTTTACCCCGTTTATGTGGGCACTGAAGCATTTGAGGAGTACTTTAGATAATTTCCACAGAAGTTTTTTTTTCTTCATATATGAAAACTATAGGCAGCCTTTTAGAACAGATTTTGTCTGAATTACCTCTTCTTTGTGCTGCTGGAGCCTTCTTGCACGACATTTGAATGTGGCCATACATGGTTTCCCCTTCCTCGTACTTTGGGGGTTTGGGCTGCTCTGTACTGGAGCATCACCTCTGCGGTGCCCATACCACTGCAATCCCCGTTTCACTGGGATTTTACCTTTTAAGATATGTCCAGGAAATGACTGAGAGGTGAATCTGACATCGGCTCAGGGAGAGAAGTGATTTCTGTTGTGCCTGTGAAGCGTGGGGTGCTCTCTGAGGGAGGTGGAGTTTCAAGGGTGAAAGTGGCTCAGTTGCCTTAATGGAAACTGAAGAATCGGAGCCAGTTCCTAGGCTTTGGGCCACTCTGAACAAGCCTCTTGCTTTTGAACTATTTAGACTGTAAACTTGTGGAAAGTGGAGCATGTTCCCCTTGTGTACACTGTAGTAAAAAAAGGGAACTTTTTCTGCATGTCTCTCAGACAATATTAAGGGTATCTTTTTGGGTGGAGTTTAGTCCTGCCAAAAGAAATGGGGTGTGGGAAAGCTGTATTGCATCTTCTGCACAGAAATCTTAATAGCAATAAGGACGTAGTAGGTTAACAGAGCTGATGCTGAGGAAGTCAGTAGGTATCTTAGTGCACCAATATTGTGGTGACTTGAGGGCTTGCTACCTGCCGAGGAGTTCGGGAGATTTTTTTTTTCAGTATGTCAGGAAGGGGAGGCAGAGGATGATGGCAGCTAATCCTCTTGTGATGCTGGAGATGATGATTTTACAAAATCTGTTAAGTTTCTGTGGGTCTGCTTGGAACCTGGCTTAGGGCAAGGGATTACAGAGCTTGTAACAACTATCAGATGCACAGTCGCAATGGACTGCCACTGGGTCCTTGCCTGAGCTTCTGAGGTCATGTCAGCACGTCTGCTTTACAGGCATAGTTTGATTGCAGGATACCTCCTAAGCATCTCAGGAAAAGAGAAAAGTTCTCTCCACACCTCCAGCTCAATGCTGCAAGGTCAGTGTCTGTGTTTGTCATCTGCTCCCCCCATCCTTTTGCCCTGGAGTGGAAATACGAGGATGTTACACTCAGAGATGCCCTGTGAACGTCAGAGAGTTTTGAGCAATCGCAGAGGACAGGTTCATTTTTGTCTACAGACCTGTTGAATCTACATCAGAAATTTTGGCCAGGGGTTTTAATACAGAAAATGCAGCTGTCACTCTGTTATTGCTGTCAGAGATGCTTATATGATCTGACAGTGTTAATGAGTGGGTAACATCAGCTATTGCACAGGAAAAACTCCTTAAATTTCATGGCCATGGACACACTTTGCCTTTTTAGCTACCCTGATGAGGAAATGAAACTTACTTACTGTAGGGTAACCCCAACAAATCTGGAACAGATCAATTGGTCGGCTCGTGTCCCTTTCCCATTAGGTTAAATGTCTTTAGGTAAAATGAACAGTGACTGTACCTGGACTGGAAGTAACTGGAACACTGCAGTGCTCCAGGAAACGTTGGTATGTTTATAAATATGTCTGGTACAGGATTATCAAACAGCAAATGAGTGAATGGGAGCTGTACGAATAAATTTTGGGCTTTGCTATTTGGCATGTGAGTAGGTGGGGAGATGTCGGCCCCCTTTCGACAGTGGTTAATTACATTTCCCACATGACATTTCTCTCTCCTTGACATATCCCATCATTCGCATCAGTGATGATTGTCACCAGCCCCCCCGGCATCTCCTGTGCTTGTTTGAAAGATGAAGCCATTTGTTTAGGGAAAAAAAATCCCACTGTTTTTTTCCGCTGTCCTAATTTTCTCGCCAACTTAGTTGAGATGCTCTGTGAGGTTTTTATTCTCATAAACAAGCTTATTCTCTAGGTAGGCTTTTCCCAGATGTCCTAGCCCTCTTAGATGCCTTGGTTTCCATGTGTTTGTTACCTGTGAGAGAAGTGTTTGACATGGTATTTTCCTAACTAGAAAAACATATTTATATTCCATACTTAATAAAATACAGCTGTTCTGTGTATTGAGTTTGAGCTGGTGAAGCTTTTTTCAAGTAGGCATTCTCTACGTGTCTAAGTGTCCAAACAGAAATATTTTGTGTACATAATGTATTAAAAAATGACACCAGCTTCTTCTGGAGGACAAGAAGGCTTTTATCATTTTAAAGGCCTCTCAAGGAAATGAAACAATACAATTGTGCTGGTTTATTTATGTTGCTGCTGTTGTACCAGTATCCCATTTAAATGGTTTTATTCCAGAGTATGAATCTACCTGGAGGTAACAGCAGTCCTGGTAGCTACTCCAGGAGCAGTTCCAGCAGAAGGAAATGCAGTTTTCTGAGAAGATCCTGACCTTTTATTCTGGTACAGGGTAGTCCTTCTGCCTGGTCTTCCTCCATGTGAAGTCTCATAGGCATGGATCAACAGTGTGACTTACAGGAGAGTGCTGCCTACTTTCTGTGACTTCAGTGTGAACATTGCTGGAAGCTGCTCAGAATCTCTGACTTAACTTTTCAACATAGTTTGACAATATCATGAGGAAAAGTTATTTTCATTGATGAAAGCTTTCACCTTTACTCAGGCACTGCTATGCCAGCAGATGTCCAGTTTCTGCCTCTCTAATCACCTCTTAAACTCGTCCCCAATAAGTAACTCCCACCTTGTTAAATATTCCAGGAGATTTGAAGCGTCACGGTGGTTTTACCTCACAGCTCAGGACTGAAACCTGGCCAAGCAATGGAAAATTAGATTCAGATCTGGGAAAAGGCTAATAGCAGAGATGCCTGTGGTCCTTATGACAGTGCTTTCCATTTTTATGTGTGACCTAAAAGGGATTGGAAATGATGCAGAATTATTTGAGATTGAGGAGCAGTGGAAGGGGTGTCAGGGAGACCTGGGAGGGAGGGAAGGCAGCAGGGTGGGGGGTATGGGAGGAATTAGGTCTACAGCTGAACCTGCCTGACTTGCGAATTAGCAGTGGTCTCATGGGGACAGAAGGCTTGGGTATTAAAGTGAGCTGCTCAGTGCCAGGTGGTGGTGAATGCTTGATAGCAATTATTGATCCGGGTCTCAGAAACTGGCGCATGTATTGGATTTCAGAGGTGATGTGTTGGGCAGTCGGAGAGGAGCAGACAGTTTCGGCTTTCCCCCTGCCAAGTGGATTCAGCCATAAGAGCAGCAATTGCAAGGCATTAAGCTTGAATGGATCTGACTGTCTGGGCCACTTAGGGTAGTGCTCTTGGGGAGGGTCTGTTTGTCTGAACAGGGGAAAACTCTTCTAAGGTTAAAAAGGCAAAACAAAGCAGAACTTAAAACCATTCAAGTCTTTGCCAGAGGCACTGCTGAAAAGTCCAGTAAAGGAAGATGAGGGAATGCCATCTATCGATGTGTGGATGCATGTGTATGTATAAAAATAAATAAATATATTTATGTGGGGATGGCAGAAGGGAATTTGGTACTGATGGCTGCTAACAGGTAGTATGTGATCCCACCTCTTGGATAGGTAAGCTGATATCAGGTGAGGTCCCAGGATATCGCTGAAGAACATACTCCTGAAAGGCCTGTTAGCTTTCTCTTGTACTGAAGTGAGAGATACACGAGGTGCTGCATATCCATCTTTATCTTCTTTTATTCTTAAACAGAAATGTTCTGAGAGTGCTTTTAGTCGTCTGACCTTGGGCTCAGGTTCCCAAAGGAACTGTGCAGATAGTCAGCATCATGTTGAACCTGCATGGTGGTAAGTGGCTGGTACTGCAGCAGGGTGGTATACTTTGAACATGTTCTAAAAATGAGTTATGGTTAACCTGGAACTTTGCAGGCAGGTACCAGGATAGCAGCAACAAACTCTGTTGCCCTCTCCTGTTTCCTCAACTGGCCTTGCATGCAAAACCCTCCAAGGTTTTTGAAAAGAAGTTTGCAAAGGTTGGTAGATGCAAAGGCAGAGGGGCTGGAGGTATGGAAGGAGCCCCCAGCTGCACTTGCAGTCTATAACATTTTACTTAATAAGAAAGCACAGCAGTGAAATATCATTCAGCTGTAGTACAATAAACTTTAACCGAGGTATAACAATGGTTTGGGGAATTCTACTCTTATTGGTATAAATCTGTAGGTTTCAGGGGGTTATCCCGATTCAAAATCGTGCAGTTCAGAAAAGCTGTGGTCCTTTGTTTCTTTGGAGCTCTGCTTATCAGAACACTGAGGACGCAATCACATCCTTGTTGAAGTCGGTGGCGGAGCTCCCACTTGTTTTGATGGTGTCACATTTCATCCATTGCAAATTGCCGAAGATCACAGAATTCAGTCAGATGTAATCAAAATATAAATGCAAATTGCTATCATCTCAATGTCGCAAATACAGGGGGAGTATCTTGCTAGTGGTGGTGTGAAAGACACATCTGGGTGTATTTTTAATGCACCTATGCTGTGATGAACAGATTTAGATACTATGTCATTATGATCACAAGGGAGATACATTTGCACTGTCATTGACTGATTGCCTCTGCGTATTCCTTGTTCTTTCACAGTAAGAAATCCAGGGATTATGATGGGCAAGGCACTAAAAATAATCTAGGTATTTGTGCTGTGGTTTCAAACCCCAGTGATCATCTCTCCGCTGCTTGGATGTCAGATGCGCTACTGAATGGTGAGAGGCAGTGGAGCTTCATTTTTTGAGAAACGGAGGGGAGGGGAAATAAAAATACCTACCCATTATCAGGGAGTTACCCTGATGGTAAAATTACTGAGCGCTGATTAAGTACTGGCTGCTTCAGAGCCCCGTGTAGATCTTCTCAAAAATCAGTGTTATGTTGGGTAGTGTTTTGAGGTAATTTCTTAAAATACAGGAAATGCTTCTCAGAAGCTATTGAAAACTCAACCTGATTTTCACAACACTTTCCAGAGGAAAACTTCCCAGGACAGCGAGAGTGCTGATGATGGGATTTAGGTGATTTACTTGGTACAATCAGGCAATTCACCAATTCAGCTGTTCTTGAACCTTTAAGATAATCATAAGTTAAAAAGCAGAACTGCTATTTTAAAACTCAGCCTTTAAAAACATTGAGGGGGAAGACTACCTCTTCCAAGTTATCTGAGTCAGCCTGGGAACCTTTGTTATTCAACATGATTCATTGTAGGGAAGGCAAATTGTGAATCAGAACGGGGCTAGGGTGTTGAAGAGGGGGACAAGTATCCCAGTTTATCTTCCAAGCTACAGTTTTAACTTGAAAGCTCGTTCTTTCCTCTCCTTCTCTGCTAATATAATGGGACGTAGGGGATGAGAAATGTGGATAAGCAAGTTGGCAGCATTGGAGACAAGTTGGACAGTTGTAAGGTAGTTTTTGAAATGATTGCACAAAGTTGTGTAACTCGAATATTGTAAGAACATGACATCAGTGTTTATTTAGTGTGAACCAGTAGGCCCATGTGGGTTACGAGGAGGAGCACAGGTGGGGTTTGCAGGCAGTTCTGGATAAAATGAGCTATATATGAGCTATATTTGTGGTCTGTTATTTAGGAAGCTTTGATTAACAGCTGTCTGTGAGGCTTTCGAGCCTGTTCAGCATTTCTGCACCAAGCATTGCAGGAATGAGGAGAATGTTCCTGCTGTTAAGGCAGCCATAAAAGCATAGGTAAGGTAAGTATTTCTGGTAGCGTGGTGAGTCTCTGTCCCTGGGGTTTTGAATTAAAATTTCTCAGTGAAAGCGTACTGTGGTCAAAGGAGAAAAGTCTGTAAGACTTCTGAGAAAGCGCTAATACATCATGCTGATGCCTGTTACAGTGTGACATGAGATTCCTTTATGCTGTATCACCGTGACTGGAGGTGTTCCCTTCCTTTGTGGCGGTGGTTGGAAGCTAACCAGGAGATACATGCTTATGTCTCATTTCTGCAGTGTAAATCCTAAGTGCTTCTGTGGGGCTTCTAATAGTTAACTGCTTCAATGTCAACATATTAAGCTGCAGGGTGTCCCCTAGGTATTGTAAATTATCCTAATAATAAATTTCAAAATATTTCATAGGAGTGTACCTACACCAGCAGGATGGAGAGTGAGGAGGAGGAGGAGGAATAGGAAGGCAGTGGATTTTTGCCTGGGCTTCTAATAAAACTTGTATAATTGAATATGTACTAAATGAGAGCAACCTCTAATGAGAGAAGACGAGCAGAATGACAATTGGGGCTATGTGCTTCAAGCTTAAAACCAGGAACAAGGGCAGTAAACATACTTGGTGTTAGGTCGCCAGATAACAGAAAGTTTAAGACTTAATAAAAATGAGCAATGTTCTTTCTTCGGGAAGATGAAAAAGAACGGTCTTGGTTCCTGTAGCATTGTATCTTGTCCTTTCTTTGTCCTTAATCAGCTGCAGCAGAGCCTTGGAGTTCAATACATATTGACTTAGAGCATATGCTGAAGTCTGAAGTAGTTAGGTTTCAAAACTTCAGTTCTCAGGAGCAGCATACAAATCTGGGCTGAGCGTTCTGTTCTTTCAAAGTTACTTCTGCAGTGTAGTCACTTTTAATTCTAACACGTTAAAACTTTGAGATCTTCAAAAACCTATGCATCCTTACCAGTGAGCAGCTTGTTGGAAGAGCAAGCGTATAACGTATTACAGAGCTCTGATTGCCTTGAGAATGGCATTGCCTGTGTCCATTAATCTCAGTAACATTATATACACATAGCATATTGATAAAATGTTAATGACCAAACTTAATGCCAATAAAAGCAGGAAATGAGAGTGTGGGAGTTCAAAGTGTAGCACTCTTTAGCCTTCAGTCTTTCTGGTTGGTTTATTTGTTTGCTTACTGTTTTATTTATTCTTTTGTTCAATCCCCACCCCACCCCCTGCATTGCAGCAGACTGTACGCATAAGCAGACGTTGTGCCCAGGTTCTAAACTAACTCCTCGCATATCAGAGGATGAGCAATGTCCTCGGACTGGCCAGTGCACAAATGTTTTGGTGTTCTGATCTCCTGTGCCAGTCTGTGCTGTTCTTTGGGTACCTTCTGTGCACGCTGCCTGTTGCACCGCTGCTTCAGCCAACAGTCGGTGCCTGCCCTGCCCCTGTTGGCAGTCGCTGATGGAGTTGTCTCATAGCGTGCCAATCTCTTACTCCTTTATTTAAAAGGCAGCCGGTAGAGTAGCAGGTTTTCCACTGGGAGCAAGAACAAGTTGAATGGTCTTATTTGGAGCCTCTCAGAATATCTGTATTTATGATCAGTAAAAACAACAGCAAATGCTCTTAAGTTGGTGCTGAGCCAAACTTTGCTGCTGCTGGTGCCTACACAGCACTGTGAAACCCTATGGATTTCTGTAGCTGGAACTTGGAGAAAAATGCAGCCTGGTACGGTATTAAGGCTTCCAAGTATTTCAATTAAGACTTAAATCTGAACTCTGCAACACATCGAATGGACAGAGGAGAAACAGAGCAACAAAAATCAATATAAAAAATGGTTCATGTTAATGACATTTAACAGCCCTGCCCTGCGGTGTGTTCTCATTTGGGGAGGAGCCAAGTGTATTGGCTATTGAAATCTTACATAAAGTGTGAAATGAAGAATGTGTGCTGGAGGGCATCAATATAAATCTCGTAATGTATTTTAAATTTTTCCCCTCCTAATGAAACCGAATGAAGCTTATAGTGATCCTCATGGGATTTTTCTTGAGAAGAGGGGAAAAATGAACTGAATCTCGATTCTGTATATTGGAGGTTAATTCTAGTAAATCAGAAAGCAAAGATGTTGTAATGGGAAAATATTTTCTGCACTCACCCAGTTAAATGTTAGAAGCTGGATAATGGAATAATTGTAGTTAGTCAATTGCTACACAGTCATAATAGCTCGAGTACAACTAAGACTCCAAGGCAGTAAAATGCCGGTGGTAAAATAATAAAACCATTATTTCAATAATAATGTCAAGTTAATTAGAATAAGGCAGTGCAGTGTGTTTTTAATATTAGACAAAAACAATTAGCATAGTACTTAGTAACAACAATATCCTTATTATCTGAAAGACAAAATAGGATTAATACAGCAGCGAAACATTGAAACCGTATGTCAACAAAAGAGCACAGAGGAAAAAGAACTTTGTCCATAGCCCAAGCCCCGGCACAAGTGATGGAAACTTCCACCTCCAAGGAAAGGAAAACTTGGTCGTAGCAGATGCATGGTTGAGTTTCTTAATACGAATGTGGTCTTTTCCCTGTGCCAAACATTTATTTGTGTGGATTCATTCTTCACAAAATGTCTTGAGTCTGTTCTGATTATTCCTCCCTCTTTTTTTCTTGGCAGGATTGAGACGTGATATATCCCCACACGCCTGCCTGAGTACAAAATAACGCAAATTTAAGGCTAGAGAGATTATTTAAATTACGATCTGACCTCCTGCAAAGCCCCGACCAGAGAATTCTGCCCCATTACTCGTGTATTATCAGGCTGACATTTGAAGCAGATGTGTTGTAGATGCCTCAAATTTCAGGACTGTTGTACAGCATGTGGCTGTCAGTATTCTGACCCCATCACTGCCTAATGAGAGGGCGAAAAACTGTGCTGTATTTTGTTGCAGTTGCCCTGATAGAGATCTGGGAGACTGAGATTACATTTAGCTTTCAAACCAAGCCTTATCCATGGCTGCAGCAAGCTTTCCATGGGAGCGTGTGAACATGGTCTTCTTACATGCAGAGAACAGTCCTGAACAAAATGCTGATTTTTGTTTTAAAAATCTTTATAGTTTTTTTTCAAGATGATTCAGTGAATGTTACAGCGTTTTCACTTTGCTGGTCTTGTCCCCTGTGGGCTCTTGGGAAGCTGTTGCATTTTCAGGGTTTGAGGTGGAGCAGACAATCTCCTGCTCACCTTTACAGTCAGTGTTAGGAGGAGAACAAGATGCTCCTCCAGGAGGGAAAACAGCGATGAGGAGTAGTTATTGTATTAATTTAAATCCTCTAAGCTTCACTGGCTCACTGCCTCTGGCTTGCATTTAGTTTCAAGCTAATCTCAGATCAAGAGGCTGCTCAGCCTGTCTCCTCACTCTCCTTTGGAAATTTTAGGAAGGATCCAAATTGTGTCCTTAATTATATCCTTGTTGTGTAGGATAGTTTGCAGAGTACTTTTTTTTTTTCTTTTCCTGCTGACATCTGTTCCTTGGTTATTCGGGAACAGCACAGAGGAGAGGCTTTCTGCTGGTGCTGCCTGACCCCGTGCTCGGCAATGGCAGTGGTCAAGGTGCTACCAGTAGAAAGGGCTGGAAGGTGCTCTTGGACACTGGGCATTCCCAGATGTTGCAGTGCAGCCATCAATGCTGCATCAGCTGCGTGGAATTGGAAAAGGTGACCTAAATGGGAAAAGCCTTGGAGAGCTGTGGTGTGGAGAAGGGATGGGGTAGGGACATTCAGAAACTGAGAATACGTAGATGCCTTAGCTTGCAAGCTGCTGCTCATCATGGTATAGAAGTGGAGCACTGCTGGATGTCTGTGAGCGAGCTACAGTTCTTTTGGAAATTAGTGCTTCCTTGAAAATCTTGGTCTTTTTGCTTCCTGTGCTTGTTTTACAGAGAAATACAAGTGCTTGCGTTCTGGCAGGTTTGTTCATTCGAATCGGTAAAAGAAAGGCAGTGGTTTTGGAGAAACTTGGCTGTTTGGAGAAATACCAAGCATTCAAAAATTCCTGCATAGCTACCGATATCTGGATTATAATATCTGCCACGTTGCAATAATATTTTGCAATTTAAGCCCCGATACATAAATTCAGGAACTGCAGCATAGTCAATAAACTAAAAAATTGCTTGGTGTGGATAATTATGGCACTGATTTTGCATTACATTTTAACCTACATGAGACCCTGCTGACTTGGCAATGTTAGTTATTTCCTTTTCTTGTAATGCGTGTTACACTGCTTTGGTCTAGCATACTGGCCAAAAAAAAAGAGCAATGGATCTGTTCCACTGTGCCTATTCCTCTCTTATAATACAGCTATTGGATAGCCACTAACTTGTTTATATTCTGAAAAATCTAGGAGATGTAGTGGAGGAGGAAATGCTCTAAAAGCGTAACTTCACTTTATTAGAGAGGGGTGTTAGCATTTTTATTCCTTTTTATTATCATTTATGATTTTGCTGTGAGTTGTGCATTCCTCATGGGCTCTACCACTGGGAATAATGGCTGACATTTGGTTGGGGAGCGTGGGGTAGCAGAGAAGGTTAGGAAACTTCTCTGTGCTCTGTCATGACAGTTTTCTATTTTATCTAGATTAAATAAGAATCCTAATGAGATGTGTCCTATGATTAATTTGTAGCATTTTACCTCCTGTTAATTATAACCTAGTGTCTGGGGAATTGGTAAGAGAAGGCAAAGTCTTGAATACAATCAGGTTTTTGAAAGAATCAAAATATATAAGCTAATTCCCACAAACCTATCTTGAAGAGAGAGGCATCTCCCAGAGGCCCTTTACACGATAGGAAAGCTCTTATTTTCAGCAACATCCTAATGTCTGTGTGTTGCTTGAGATTTTCATGATGCTGTCAGCCGCTGGAGACATATGGCTCCAATTGATTTGTCCTGACAATAACAGTTACCAGCACTCATTTCTCCACACTCCGAATGAGGCACATCTGTTATAAATTTGTTGACCGTCAAGGACCAGTAAAGACCTATCTGAAAAACATCCTTTTTATCTCGTACTTCCCCCACCCTCCCTGCCCCCTCTTAAGCGTGGTTGTGGCCTGCTGTCCAAGACCAGGGCTATTTAAAGGTCATTTCCATGGTATGATGTATATCACAGACATTGATTTTTATCAAGAATATATTGCTGTGACTGAATAATTCCTGAGCACACTTGCTCATTTTATTCTGGGAATTGTCAGTTGTTCAGAAGGGTTTTTGGGGGCTGCTTTAGTTTCTAATCAGAGACAGTAATTCTGCCCCTTTAGTCCCATTTCAGGCTAGAAGTGATTATTGCAGTGTGTACTTCTGCCTTTGAATGGCTAACAGAGGCTTATTTCATTTTCAGTCTGGGCTGGAAGATTCCTGCAAACTATAGTGGGACTTTATAGAAGAGGAAAAAAAAAAGCTTTTTTTTTTTTTTTTACAGCATGGCAGATACACACAGAAATACTTCTGCTTCTAGGCAAGTGCTCCACAAGCACACGCAGCATGAGGTTATCCCTCTGCCACCCAAACCCTCTTGGTTTCATGGGCATCTTCTGTCCATTTCTGCTGGGGTTGAGTACCTGGATGCACTTCCTGAACGAGCACAGTCTTTGGTCTGCTGTCATCGCTCTGTGTTTGACTTCTGAAGGGCAAATGGGAGGAATTGCCTGGCTGGAATATTCCACTGGCATTCAGCTCTGATCCTGCATTTTAATCCTGGTTTGGCTGATAGCCATCAGGTGATACTGAGCAATGATTTCTCTTCGCTTCACCTCTGGTTTTCCAATGCTGACCACCTTGTGCGAAGTGCTGTGGTGTCCAGCATCGTACAGGGCTGTGTAAGAGCAGTTCTGTCTGGCTTGCCTTCCTCCTAGGTGGCAGGAGGAGTAGGATGTACAGGCACTGCAGGTATTTTTTTCTCCTTTTTGGCTGTCTTGACTCATCGGGGATGATTTCTGTTCCCTTGCTCTGCAGTTCACCTGCCCTAAGGATGGCTGCAATAACACAGAGCAGTGGGCTCTACCTGTTATCCTCTCCTTCAGCAGAGGAGTGTGCATCTGGGCCTAGGACATTTGCCCTTAGAGCATCCGAAGATGCAGGTTTTGGCTTTCTGCTGTCTGAGGCTTAATGAAGTTTCATTTTGCATTTTCTTTGAGTTTGCATAAAAATGGTAAAGTTTCCTGCTTCTCATTTGATTGCTGAAGCTGGGATTCATAACACTGCAAGGGAAATATTAATTTAAAAGAAAAATCCTTTTCCTCCACTTGAAATTAAATTTAAAATGAAGGAAGACATCTCTATTCCTCCTGTGGTGATCTTCCTTTTGTTTTTAATACAATGTATTATAACATCATAAATAGAAATGTAATCTTATTAAGACATGCAGCAAGTGCTACTTTATTACAAACTTTTTAAAAAGAATAATTCACCGAGTTGAAATATTAATGCAGCTGGCTGGAAGTTGCAGATTTTTACTAGGGCATAGTTATTTTTTAAAAAAAAGCAAATTAAAGTAGATACATTTTAAAGAAAACCAATTTCTGATAGCACCAAGCTCTTGCTAGCATGTTCTGGCACCAAAATACATTTTTTAAAATATTTTTTCAAAAAGAAGTTCTTTACTTTAAAATTTTTTCAAATGTAAATAAAACTTTTTAAAACAAGATTCTTTTTTTCTGCCCTGTTTCCCCTGTGATTGCATTCTGTGTTATTTGTAAGTGTGGAGTAGGTACCAAAGTATCTTAAAGTTTCAATTTGACAGTCACTTGGCTCATACAGAGTACAAATAAACATGCACTAGCCCAAGGCCCTTGCCTGTGAATGATGTAGGTGGTGTGTGTAACACCTTCTCGCTTACCCAATTGTAGGGGATGTGAATGCAGATGTGCTGGATATCTCAGCTGCGTTAGACCTCAGCGCAATTAAGAAGTTGTAGCTCTTTCAAGGATTTCTTTCCTCCTGACTTGATGTATTCCTTACTGTGACCTGAGAAGCACCTTTTTCCTTTCCTTATCTACATGGAAAATAACGAACAGTTATTGATTACATGTTGCTTAATGGGCCCTAATAAATTTACACTTAAAATAAAGTTTTCAACCAAAGTGTTTCCAGTTTAACCAGGGCTTAGTTCACTGGCAGTTAATGCTGCTCTGCTGCAGAAGAGTGCCTAAAAACTGCAAAAGCAGCCTCCAGCTCTGTGTCTTTTTCTGTTGTTACAATATTTAGACTTCCATGAGTGGGTTAGTGATAAGAAGTAATCGGTGCTGTCAGGAATTCATAAAGGGTGTTCAGCAATAACTTCGGCAGGCCTGGCCCTAGGTGCAGTACCAGTCGGTGATGTTTCTGGTACCCATGTTTGGATGCTCTCCTCCTTGCCCTGTCTCCCAGCTGCTGTGGCACTGCTCCTCTGCAGCCTTGGCTTCGCATTGCCCACCTTCCTGCTCCAGCTGCTTGGGGCCAGAAGAGGCTGTTGTGTCCCTGTCCCAAAATATTGTATTTTTTTGACTGCTGGGAGCAGTGTTTTTGTCCTGCTGACTCACCTGAGCGTGCTCTTCTTTCTCAGCGTAGCTGTGCTGTGTCTGAGTGTTTTGGGTTCTTCCTGTGGATGAAAATAAGAATTGTTTGTTGGGATTTCTGTGGGTGTTGGGTGTTTGAGTTTTGGACTTCCAAAGTCCTGGTGGGTCCTAGTATCCATCTTAATAGGATAATGGGTAGAGCCAGCTCTGCTGTAAGCCAAGCTTCTTGCAGTTTCTTGGTATTTCATCAGATCTGCTTAAACTAACTTATCTCATGTTTTTATCTTTTAGTTCCTGTCAGAGCAGTGCAGTAATGAGGGATATGCTCCATGTGGGCAAAAGTGATCTTCTGCTTAAAAACATGAGATAAGTTAGTTTATCTTTTAGTTCCTGTCAGAGCAGTGCAGTAATGAGGGATATGCTCCATGTGGGCAAAAGTGATCTTTGTGTACACTGTGTTTACATGGATAATACCAGTTGCCAAATGTGCTCTCTATTTTCCTGCAGCTTTAAATCTAATCACATACAGTAGATGGTATTTTTACTAATCACTGCTAACATTTTTATAGCTATTTCAAGTCCTGTGTTCAAATCTGATTTGGGTGTCAGTTGGGAAGTAGCTTGGGTATATAGATGCCTCTTTATAATGCATCAGTTTGTTCATCAGAGATCTATGGTGTTCGGAGTCCTCTTTCCTCCCTCCCTGAAATTTTGATGCATGTTTTTTTTAAGAAGTCATGAAAGGATTTAAATCCAGAGCTCAGAAGCCTTACTGAAACTGATTGCTTTGAGCTTCTTGTTTATGAAATAGGAATTGGGGGTTAAAACACAAAGACAACATGAGGTTTTCTTATGAATAGTCTTACCTTTGATTTTTCCAGCAAAGACTGTGGTGTATATGGAGAATGTAAAGAAGAGTAACAATAAAAGCATATTTAATGGTGAACAACTTTTTTCTGAGGAAAACTCATTTTTGGTAGTCTGTGCAGTATTGATAGAAGTTCTTCATAGTTGTAAGAGACAGCTTTCCAGATCCTTGTCACGGATAGGACTAATGCTGTCACAGAACAAGTGCTGATGTGCAGTAAATTTTTTATGCATTTGTTATTTAAAAAGTAATTTCCTTATTATAATGTATTTTTAAGTTGTTTAGAGTAAGGGAGAATATCTGTTGTGATATTAATATCTCCTTTTTGTGGACAAACTAGAACATAGGATATTGCCATGAAGAAATCTTTTAAGCATTGCATGGAAGGATGAATCTGTTTTTTAACCCTGACACTGGCTGAATGAGAGACAGAATATTGTTACAGTTCACAGTGAAACATGGAAGCAGCAGCATAAAATATGAAAGTGGAAACTGTGCAACATGTGCACATACTTTGGCATTAACTCACCTAGGGGGGTGTTATTTTCTGGAGGAATTAAACTTTCTGTGGGTATTGAGGACCATTCTGAGGCTGAGTCAAGTGGGAACTAAGTACAAACAGCCAAACCGATCTGCTTGAGAAGTGGGAAACCTGCAGCAGTCGACAGCCTTGCTTTCTGCAGGTGGGCTGCAGTCTTCAGGAGGATTCCTATGATATTTAAGAAAACAATTACGTCTGTCGGAGTGTGAGCTGTGTATTAGATCAGCTTTGCATGGCACAGTGCTTTTGTTGTGGGTTTTTTTCAGTAATTTAAGTGTTTGTAGTACCTGTAGGAATAGTAACACTGGAAACTAGGGAATGCTGCAGAGTGGTTGAGACTGGGATATGCAGAGGGGTGAGCTCCTGTGCCTGAGCCTTCCCAGGAAAAGATGCTCTGGGGAGGTAAAAGCTTGGGCATTGGTTGTGCAGTTCTGCAGCTTTCTTCTACCTGTGCCAGAACTGACTTCTCCTGTTGGCCTGGCAATGTGGGACCTGTTCAAATGGGTTGGGTAGGCCACACACCTCTGCTGGTGATCGCGTACACTGTGTTCTCTGTTCTCAGCCAGAGCTGATGTGCGGTGGCATTGAAGCAAAGCGTGTGTTGCTTCCAGAACTTGTGTGCACTGAGCCTCTCCTCTCAAGCCTAGGCCTTGCTTAAAAGATGGTGTTCATTTGAGCTCCTGCCGTGGCTGCTGCAAGGTGAAAGCATCCCTTTGTTCCTCATGGAGCTCTTCATCTCCTCCTTTTTTCGCTCTTGTGCCGTGAGAGCACTTCTTGTCTGAAGATCAACACTTCTGAGTGCTCTAAAATCTAACTCTTTATGAGGCTTGTTATGAAAATTGATGCATGAAACAAGGAGGTAGAGAGTAGAGTGGAGCGTTTGAGACTTGAGAGAATATGAGCATGAACACACCAAGGCCAGGCAGGGCTAAGCAGCCTGTGACCTGGCTGTCCAGGCCAGCACAGAGTAGGGCACAAGGTTGGTGCTAAAGATGTTTTGATTCATCCGATGTATCATGTGTCATCTCCTGTCATCCCTCTCTCCCTGCCCTAAGTCTTAGATTCTACATTAAAAATGATTTTTATTTTTTTCTTTTGAGTAATGGGCCTCAAACAGCATGTGGCACTGCAGTGCCAGTCTTGCCAAAGACTGTCTAAAACTGAGTTATTGCTTCCAGTATCTCTGTGCATGTGCCCCAGGATAGCAATTGCCTTTTTCTGCAGTGGTATTGCAGCATGAACTTTCATCTAATTCATTATCCACCCTAATGCTCAAGTCTTTCTGCATTACTGCTTTCTAAACAGCCATCCCTCACTTCATTCCTGCGCTGATTATTATTTCTCCCCAACTGCTTTGTCTTACATCTATCTTCAGTGGAATGTCTCACTTACATCAGCCCATTTCATTGAGCTTGCCAGGCAGCTGAATATTTTTGAGGCATTCCT